>NW_010513887.1:9823-50208 GCF_000687285.1 Phaethon lepturus
CTCTCATTCCATATATCCTTAAGAGGTTTAAAAAGAAGAAAGAAAAAAAAAAATGCAAGAAAAGTGAAGCCCACTAGCGAGGCAGAGCCTTACTTACTTAAAAGATTTGTGGCTATAAAAAAGACATCATATGCTTCCAAGACTATATTACAGTTTCAAAAATCAGCCAGAGAACCAACACCTACCCCTGATGATCTGTTTCGGGTCGCATGTCATACACTTGACACTGTGCCAACCTCACAATCACTCCAGACCGCAACAGCTCTAACGCCCCTTGCTGACTTTTAGCTACTCTAGTGAGGAATGCCTAGAGAAGGATAAATATTGGAGATGCACAATGAGACTTATTATGAATATTCTCTCTTGATTTTAACATCATTTCAAATACTATTATTTTAGTAAAATATCTCCGAGTACAATCAATGTGAAGTACAGACAAAAAACTTCTATTTAAAAAAAAACAACAAAACTACCATACCACAAAATAGTTTCTGAAGTACTGTTACCATTTTGGACTCATAGGTGTACAGTGCTTTAAGTAAAGGGGGCTGAGGTGTGAGCAAGCTCTGAAGAGTCAGATCATCATCTGCTAGGCTATCCACAAGCACCTTCAGGTAGCCACTGTTGGAGAGATACAACAGCCACTGCTGCTGCTTGTCTACCGAAACAATACGATCAAGCAAAGCCAATGCCAGCATCTGGGATGGGGCAAGAAAAAAAGAAAAATCAAAACAGAATTAAATCTTTGAGATCAATGGGATTTCTAACAAATATGAAATACTACGCAGTTCCTTCTAACAGCTTCTTAAAAGCAGAATGCGTTTCTCATTACATTCACAATCCTTTATGTGGAAAATATTTTAAGATTTCTTGACATTTTAGTATAATATAAGCCAATTACCTTTTCTCTATTATTCTTTAAGAAAACATTACAGATATTGTTGAACAATAACTGTGCCAAAATATTTTAATGAAGGACTGATACAAGCCCTATTCCTATTTAAAACTAGTTTGCATTCTGACTAGATTCCTGTCCTCTGAAGATAGTATCAGAAAATATTTCTCCTTGTAGTCACCAAAACTTCCCAAGGTGGGAAAATAAAACTGGTAAGTCCATGATTTAAAAATAGTAACAAATAAATGCCATAAAAATAGTAACAAATAAATGCCATAGCAGTTCATACTACATAGTCTTTGGCAGCAGTGGTTGCTACCCTTATTTTTAAACAATAGGACACTTTTCTGAGAGGAAAAAAAAAATAATATACATGTATGCCCCTACTTTCAACAGCTTAAAGGATGAGGAGGAGAACAGAAACGTGAAAGAGATTAAGTATCTACAAAAAATGTTCTATCTCATGAAATTTCCCTTTTCTGCACAGTAGTAAAGTGTTCTTAAAACAAACTGAGTATCAATTGCAAAGCAATAGATTTATTTACCCGGCCTATCTCATGACCATCACAAGCATCACGACAGACCACCTCCATGAGAGCTGCCCCATAACTCTCAATAATCGCCATGTTTTCCCGTTGCAATTTACTAAAGACATCTTCAGGAGCTGTCAGACGTTCCCACATCGTTTTTTTAGCTGTAAAAAGCAAGTAAAAGCAAAACATGAAAAATGCAAAGATGGACAGCTTCGCATGCTTAGTCTTGGCAGGCTGGATCGATGGGCCGAGGCCAGTTGTATGAGGTTCAACAATGCTAAGTGCTGGCTCCTGCACTTGGGTCACAACAAGCCCCCACAATGCTATAGGCTTGGGGAAGAGTGGCTGGAAATCTGCTTGGCAGAAAAGGACCTGGGGGTGTCAGTTGACAGCCAGCTGAATGTGAGCCAGCAGTGTGCCCAGGTGGCCAAGATGGCCAACAGCATCCTCACCTATATCAGAAATAGTGTGGCCAGCAAGAGGAAGGAAGCAATTGTGCCCCTGTACTCGGCACTGGTGAGGTCACACCTCGAATCCTGTGTTCAGTTTTGGGCCCCTCACTACAAGACAGATTTGAGGTGCTGGAGCACATCCAAAGAAGAGCAACGAAGCTGGTGAAGGGTCCAGAGAACAAGTGCTATGAGGAGCCTCTGAGGGAACTGGGGTTGTTTAGCCTGGAGGAAAGGAGGCTGAGGGGAGATCTTATCGCTCTTTACAAGTACCTGAAAGGAGGTTGTAGCAAGGTGGGTGTGGGTCTCTTTCCAAGTAGCAAGTAGCAATAGGACGAGAGGAAATGGCCTCAAGTTACACCATGGGAGGTTTAAATTACTTATTAGGAAAAATTTCTTTACAGGAAGAGTGGTCAAGCATTGGAACAGGCTGCCCAGGGCAGTGCTTGGAATCACCATCCCTGGAGGTATTTAGAAGATATGTAGATGTGGGGCTTAGGGACATTAATGTAGTGGTGGACCTGGCAGTGCTAGGTTAACAGTTGGATTTGAAGACTTGAAGGTCTTTTCCAACCTAAATGATTCTGTGATTCTATGTTTAGCTTAGCTACAATACATCTGCAGCTACATCCTTCAGAGCATTCTCTATCTTGCAAGAGAAATGCCCCAAACAACGAACATGGGTTTTGACTGAAATGCAAATGTTTTCCTACAAATCTATTCTTTCCTGTATATCACACAGGTCAGCCAGCGCAAAAAATGTATGTGCTTGCATACATACAGCACCCTTGCAAATATATATTATATGTTTTATGTATTAAATCTTAAAATTATTCTAAGTAGACTATTAGGCCTAGGAACTTTCACTGGGACCAAAACACTCGGTTTTGAAGGGAAGTAAACAAGGTGAATTAAGTGGAAAAGGGCTGAATCCAAAGCCAGCAATAAACTACAAAGGAGTTATAACAAATTCAAAGGTATTTTTACTACTGTAGCTTAAAATGCTGATCAAGTAATAGCAGTAAGAGTCTGCATGCACAGGTACTAGCCCTGAGTTTGTTTTTCAATCTTCGTCCAATCTCTAAGATGAAATAATAATTAGAAACATTGACAAATCAAGCATTTAAGCAACTAACAGAGAGAATGTGATCTTCACTGTAAGCTCTCTTGGTTAAGCAGCAACTCTGGCTGGCTTATGTTTTGCTTATTTTTGGGGGGGTAGGGGTGATACTTTTTTGTTTGTTTGTTTTCCCCCTAGGGGTCTTCAGCCAAGGAACAGAAAGAATATTAAATACTCTTTGTTTTGTTTTTTGTGGTAAGAGGTACATACAGATGTGGAGGCACCACATTTCTACAGCGTTAATTGTTCTCAAGTAGGTCCAAGTAATCTCTAGTCCTTTCACAATTTTGTAGCTATGATGCATAGCTTCAAATGGACACAAATGAAATATCTTCTTTAGCGCTTGGAGGTCAGAAATTTAATATCCTCATCCAGAACAATACATTTTGAATGCGTATCTAGCTAGACAGGTCAGAATTGAGGAAGATTTGCATCATTTAGCATAAGCAACTAATTTCAGAGGCTCTTGGAGTAAGATAGTTTCTATCTACATAACCTATTTCCAGAAGACAACTCAGCATACAGAAATTGTACCACTCAGGGTTAAATAACAATTTTTTTTTTGTTCTTTTCCATAATACAGTTGGACCATACCTGCTTCTAAAGTGTCTGGTTCATCTGGTCTCTGGGCAATCTGCAAATAATAAAGCAGTGATCCATAAAGGTGCGTTCTCACTCTCTGGAAGCCACCACCTGTTCAAAAGAACCATTCATAATTAAAACCAAATAGTAGTAAATTCTGTAACACCATCTTCCACCGGCACTTAATTTAACTTTCCTCTGGTAATGCTGGCAGAAATAAATAAAACAAATAGATTTCTTAAGTCAGAGTTCTACTGTTCACATAAAAGTGTATTTGTGAGTAAATTTAGCAAGTTTATGCTGCTCCAAAAAAGTGGCAGTATTTACACATCTTTCTTCTGCTTGTTTTTCAGATTAAAAAAAAAAAATATGCCTTTATTTTTTTTTTTCTTCTTAGTAACATCACTTAGATCTGTATTAATCATGTAAGAGACACCTAATTGACTGTAATAAAAACCCTCACTGCAGTAACCGGAAGCATCTCACTACCACTAAACCATGTCCAAGTTTCTACTCTTGGCAGCTGGAATTCCCACACATGCACTGCAAAGGTCAACACACCTGTTTTCAAAATGAAATCCAGCAGCTTTTTTAAGATGATGTGGAGGGAGGAGTCACCAATGGAAGCAAAACCCATGGATATGCTCTCAGATCCAGGTGATGAGGTAAAAGAACCATCCAGCATCAAGACATATTGGGACTGTCCCGCCATAGGGAGTGCAAGTGGCTGTTTCTGCTCAGTTTTCACGGACTGACTCAGGTGGGCAGTCAGGGTGAACACAGCCCCAGCCACCACCGGCATCAACTCTTGAGCTGCATCATCATCTAGGATCTTAATACAGAAGAAGCAGCAAAAGAATTAAAAAAAAAAAAATGAAGCAGAAAAGTGTCTTATTTCATAAGCTATTAAAGCAATTAATTTAGCCTCTCACAGCTATTTCATTTATGTATGCATAAGGATTTCATTAACATGTTACTATTTAAAACAAAAATTAGTAGCGTCAGAAACTTGTTCAAAAAGATGAGTTGAACACATTTTAATTGAGAAGACCATTAGCCTTCTTTTTTTATTTACACAAATCATAGGCAATATGATCATTAAATATGGATGGGGAAAAGGGAAGGAACATGCTGACATTTGAGTTGCTTTATTAGTAAAATATCTAAACACAAGCTAGGGGAAGAACAACTGACACCCTTTTGACTTTACAGCTATTTAAGAAGACTATTTCCATTAAAAATGTGAAGATACAATTTAGAAAACTCAAAGGGATGAGCAAAGAAGTAAGTATCAAAGCAGCATTTCGAACAATGTGGAAAAACACTAATGAGAAGTCAGCATTTACTACTTTAGTTCGCTTCATAATTTAAAAGGTAAACCTGGTATCTTTGACACACAAGGAGCTTTGCTTTTACGCAATATAGTTTAATACAAAAGATCAGTTATTTTCTAAAGAAAATAACGATAATTGTTTTCTCAAATAAACAAAATTAAAGTATTACAGAAAATCAGAGTCTGACATTTCTGCTCTGTAAAGATTCTAAGAACGAAATTCCTTCAACTAGCAAAGGGCTCCCTTGGGGTTTTTTTTTTTTTGTTGTTTTTGTTTTTTATTTTGTTCATATAAAAACCATAATCCAACACTACACTAAAAATAGGTTTAAGTAACTACTACAGAAAGAAATAATGGAAACAACAAAAATCCAAAAGATTACCTTTTGCTTGAAAAAATATAACATTTTCATATATATTTCTCAAAATACAACTTGTCTGATCAGAACTACAAACAGCATAACTCTCACAATAAAGAAAAAAAAAATGTTTAAAAATGCCCCAGCAGCCTAAATCATACAAGGATCCTTCATTAAATTTTGTCTTTGAGAATGGCTGGGTCAGTAGTAACTGACTAGTCTGTTCCTAGACTTTAAATATTTTAAGACAACGCAAATTCTCACATTTCCAAAAGCCTTTCTAATTGTAAAATCTTTTCTTTTTGTATTCTGAATTCAACTCTCTCATTTTTCAAAAGAAGCAGCAGTAGGATTTGCAGTGAGTCATTTAAATGCATTAAATCAGCAACTGCAGTACTGTTTGCTTTCATCCCTTCCATGAGTTCCTCTACGCTCCTCATCAAAACGGGCTGTTTCCTTTTCATACACCCTTTCCAGACTACCACCATACTGGATCATACTGAAATGTCTTTGAAATTTGTCAATATATGGTTCATAGTTCAACTGTAGCTATGCAAGAATAGAGAGCATCCCCTCTGTCCACACTGCATTCAACTTCAGCATAGCAATCAGAAAACTCAAAAGAATACTGAAGGCAGACAAATTTTTTGGGGATTACAATCAAGAATGCCACTTGAAGAGTAAATTTCTCTTTCACATAAGAAGATACGGCAAAGTTCAAGAAGAGGGTTGATTTGCAGTATTAGCATTACCTTGTCATGCACATCCTGCAACAGATCGCGAATAATCAGTTGTCTGTCCTCAGCCTGTATGAGATCCTGGGGGCAGGCAGTAAGTATAATTTCCACCAGTTGTCTCCATGACTCTAAAGCATGCCTCTTAGCATGGAGGCATTGCAGCAGCTTGTTCCGCTCCACTACATACTGCAGGATAGTGTTGATCTCCTGAACACCCACAACAAAGAAATTGAGTTATAATATTCTAAGAGAAGTTAATGGCAAAGACAGATTCAAGATGACAAGTTTACCTGTTAGTAATAGTCTTTGTGGAGGGGAAAAAAAAAAGGGTAAGTCTTCAGATTATCAGAAACAAGTTGCTATTAATCATTTTAACAAGATAGGACAATCCATTTCCGAGCTGCTTTTACAAGGTCTTTCCATCATGAATATCTCAAGCTCGTAGTAACAGAAAAATAATTAACCAGGGAAATTCTTTTCTAACATACTTTTTAAAATCAAAACAAAAAACTATGAAAAAAATCTATTTGTACATCTTCTTCCCACTTTAGCCTGAGTCATTTCTCCTTCCTCTTTCAATTTCCAAATCCATTTAGCCAATTTCAACTACATTTAAAAGATGGCAGGAACCTCAGAAAATAATTAACCTCCAAGTTCACCGAAACTCTAGCTGTGTAGAAGATAGTAGAAATAAATTGTCATCCCCTGTGAGAGAAAAGCAAGATGAATTTGGCTGCTACACACTGTACTTGTCAACAGTCAACTTTGACATCAGTATGTACTGCTTTCGGTACAGTGGGGTGGGAGCTGCAATTGTTACCAGTAACAGGGAGGGAAAAGCTTCAAGAAAAAAGAAAACAGACTTCAGGTCTGCTGTTCAGAGAACGGTATGTTAAAAAGTAGTTTATCTTAACAAATTTAATGTCTTTTTTTTCCCCCCTTTCAGGAATTACTAACTCAAAGTTAGGACTCAAATCCACAAGCTTTCATGGTAAAGCTTACCGCTTGACAACATATGAAATCCACCAAGAACAACTAACAGTAGTTCATTTTTTCTATACTTACCTCCATAAGTAAAGGTCTCTGGCCTATTGCTGCCATTCCTTGAAGGGCATTGACTTCTGCAACCAGAACTCTATGAAGGTACTGAAATTAAAAAGTTAAAAAAGAAACTTTAATGACAAGGAAGATGTATTTGTCCCTCCTAAAAGTATGTAGGAGATGGCTACACAATGACAGATGCAACTGAAGGACTGAGATTCAAATAAGTTTTACTCATTTTTCAGGTTTCTCCCATACTTCATTCTCTTAACTGCAGTACTTTTAGCTGTCTAGTCTCTCTTCCTGCTCACTACACTTGCTCCTTTTTGCACTCATTCATTTCCTTCTGGTCCTAAGTTGTTCTGTCCTTTCATAAGCTCTTCTAACACAACACACTCCCTTTCTTCTTCAACCTCCATTACAGTCCTCTTGCACAGAAGAAAGGGTTTGTTTCCTTCCAAGTGTAAAATACATTTTACAATATAGAATAGCTGGTTCCTAATACGGAATAGCTGCATTCCTAACACCATCAAGATCACTTTTGCGTTACATTCTGCTCCTGCTCTGTCCCTCAGATCACAAATTCTTCAGGACTATTTATCATACACTTGTCCAGTACTCATCACAATGTGACACTATCTTAACTAAAGCCTTTAAGAACTACTGCAGTAGAATGTACTGTGCACACATATGTAGTGCTACAGAGTTGTGTAGTGGAGACCAATGAAATACATAAGGTAGATGTCATATATGCAATATCACTTGGGCGTTTCAAGATGGGAAAAACGTAAAAATATTTCCTGAAAGTGTCTTAAACTGATGCATCTGTCTACTGCAAATGAGAAATCGGTGTGTGCAATGTGGAAGAAGAAAAAAACTAACCCAAATAGTTTGCACAAATTATGCACATATCTGAAACAGCTATACTTTTCGTGTGAAAGTAAGTTTCACCATATTATTGATACACTGATAATTTTTTTATCATCAAGATATAAAATAGCCCGTGCAACTTGAAACATAGACCACTGCGCACCTTGACATTGCAGACCACTTGTCCACGTGCATTCTTGTGCTCACAATTAGCAATGACTTGCTCAATCTGAACCCGGTCAAAAAAATCCAGTTGTAAAGGCTCTGGAATGTCCTGACTGAAGTCAATTGAATCCAGGATACTTAAGATCTTCCTGCGTACTGGAAATGTAAATCAATTCAAACTGTATTCAGAAATACCAAGGGGAAAACAAAAAACCCTTGATAATAGGAGCCTAACAACTTTGTAAATCCAAATTTTAATGTGTAAAGTTTCAAAAGAAAACAGTAAATCTTCAGAAAGTTCTATCAACCTATATAAGGGGCTTAAACACATTTTCTAGAGCCTTAAATTCTTAACTTCTGTTATACTGTATTGTTCTCCTGTTATGTATGCATGTAATCCAATATTTACAAACACAATTTTTTTCTCCTAAATAAAAGCAGGCCAGTTTTCAATGAGAACCATGCATTCTTTTGTTGAGACTTAGAAACATTCTAGGGAATCTGAAGTTACTTACTTGGGTTTTATATTCTTTGCCATGAAAATACAAATACCTTCAGCCTTAGCAACAGCCTCACTGTTTCCACTGTTGGCAGTAAATTTATAGACTGCCATCCTTCTATTCTGCCCTTCCATAGATACTTAAACAGACTCTTCTAACTTCCTTTCCAGTACAGTATTTTCCACTCACTCCAATCATCTATGTCAAGGTTCTAAAATTCTTCCCCCCGCCAATAAAATTGTTCCATGTTTAGAAAGTTTATTATTTTGTTTTTCAAAGTGCCCTCTCTAGAGGCAGCCCGAACCTCATTTAGGATGAGAAAAACTTTACTGAGAAATAACCAATAGCCATAATGCTTACCTTTGGAAGCAGTGTCAAAGTGGAGAAACCCACTGACCGATCGACTTTCATCTTCCATCCCTCCTTCACCATCAGCTGAAGGTAAGGTAACGTAATAAACAAATTATTTATTTTTTTTTTAAAAAAAAAGAAGATAAAAATACCACCTACTGTATTAATACTGAAAGAGAATGATGGAGAGAGCACACACTGACAAATCTTTCATGTGAAAGTCTTCTAATACAAATACAGCCTTGACTGTTAATAAAATTAAAATAATACTTCTCTCACAGAAGCTAGCCAATTATCAAATACAGATTAGACAGGACTAGTACTAGAAATATTTAAAAAGACACCCCACCCTGCAGTATGAATAATGCAGTTGTATGAACACTGTAAAATAAGCAAGATATCTGGACACAGTTTTCCATACTCCAATCTCCATAAGGATAAAGAGACACTATTCAGACCTACAAAAGTGAGGGAAAACACTATACTGCTGCAGCTCGTTATGATATCTTCTAGTTATTGTTTATTTTCTTCACGTAAAGAGTTTTATTGCCACCTGTTTCTATTTCTTTTGATTTGCTTCTACTGTTCTGAAACTCTGAAATCTTACCTTTTTAACACTGCATTTTATGGCACATTGGGATGAAATATCATTTTTGTGATGTTATAATGTCAAAAGTCAAACTGACCTGTAGCTACTATCATCTGTGAGAGAGGGTTGAAAATGTGTAACAGATAGACAGTTTAGACTGAGAAAACTTTGTCTAGAACTCTTTACCAAGGAAGACCCTCCACCTTCTCTACACAGTGACAACTCTGGATAGAATCCCAAAATAAATTATTTTATAATTTTAATTATTTTATGCTCCCCTCTCCTACCCCATAATCTATGTTTATTTTTTATATCAGTGTATACACTGAGAGATGTTTCAAAAATGAAACACAGACAAAGCAGAAATGAACCAAAAGATGCCCTGATTTCTTTTACTTTGGAATCTACAACCATCATCATCTTTCCTCCCATCTCTTCAGTGGCAATTCCAGACCCGATAACAGAAACGAACTGTCACAAGCTTATAGACAAAAGAATTCAAATAAAGCCTCTCATGCTTCCTTTTATTCAAGTTTATTTACCCTCACAATAAATTCCTCTTACCCAAGTACGGTTTCACAGGCATGTCATCAAGCAGCAGATGCAGCAGTCTCTGTGTGTGGGAGCGCTGGCGGTTTAGTGATGTCACTCGCATTTCTATAGCTGCCGTCTTCATCAGCCAAGACATTTGGTTCAGTGTTGAAATCTCGTGTTCTGGGTGCAGATAAGGAAACAATTATAAAATTGAACATAAATAATATTACTTACTCCAAGTAAAGCATTTTTCATTTGAGAAAGCTTTTAGAGAATGTCATGACTTATTATCTGCTCACCATTTGTTTACAGGACAAAAGGACTGAAAGATCTGACAAAGCCGTTAAATGAACATACGGTTATTGTGAAAACAAATCATAGACATACATGCAATTAAGAGTATACACATACACAAAAGGTCTGGATGTAACCTGTACTGACAGTCACTGTGGAATGCAGTGATTCATGACCAAATAGGGTCAGTTATAATTTCAGTGAAAATAACCAGACATTTACTCAAAATTAACTATAACTTTAATCAAAGTTGATAAGGCTTGAACGTGGGTCTCCAAGAATCTTCGTATTCTATATTCATCTAATTTAGGTTCTTAAGTTATAGAAGAATCATCTAAATTGCTTTACCCATGCTGGATACATGTATTCAGATGCTAAGTTTACTATCATTTCACAAAGGACTAGTAGTCAGGCATCGTATAAAGCGAATAAGTACATTTATTCAGTTTAAGACACCTGAGAAATGTTGGTCTGAAACATTGAAAGCACATGTATTAACTTAAAAGTTAATGATATCACCAAATAAAAGTTCTTTTATTCAAAGGCAGGGAAGATACAGGTGGTTACAACCACCAGCCTTCTATTCTGTCAGCTCCTCATAGCATTCCTACTTTTCAAAAATATAGGGGTTTTTTTCTGTAGCATAATCTAACAAAACTACAATGATAATTGAAATATAAATAGGAATATGCTTCTGGATACTTGATCCATTCCAAAACTAACATTCTTTTACAGAAGTTCAGCACTAATAAGCTGAACTTCCTGAACAGGCAGAGTTCAATCTGTGCAGAATTAAAACGTTAGCAGAGGCAGTAATTAATTCAGTTTAATAATGCTACCTACGTTTCTTCTATGATTACTAGGGAGTCAAAAGATGCATTGAATTTTAAGCATGTACAATCTTATCTTAGCATAAAAATTACCTTTGATAGAAAACGGCAAGTACTGCAGCTGAGTGAACAAGAAATCCTGACTGGTCCTCAGATATCTCATAGTTGGACCTGATGTTTCAGAGCATGCACACAACTGATAGATCACCTGACAATCAAAAACAGTATATAACTATTTATGGAATTTATTTTAAAAACTAACCATCCACCAAATCAAAAGACACATAACAGTGTTTTACTGCTATTTACATGTATTTACAGTAAGTTTTCCATCAGCTTACACCAAAGTTGAACATATTATTTATAACAGATGTTGAATTATGATATTAAAGGACTACCAGCATGTGGATGATTCCAACAACATGACACTGTATAAGTGTTTCTGTTTGTTCAGCTCACTTAAAAATGAGTGTATTTTTCAGTCTCCAGGTTCACCAAGGCAGGAAATATAAACTTTTTTCTTTTTTCTTTCCTCCTTCTACAGCATGGCCTCTTTCACTTTTAACGTTTAAAATTCTTTCTAGAGTCCACAGATTTTCAACATGATACAGGTATGTAATCATATGGTTATATGACTTAAGTGCAAGGTAGCTGATGTTTGGCCTTATGTCTAATTCAGCTGTCTTCCCCATCTCACCCTCTCAGACATGCATACATACATTCTGTCACTGCTACAGAATAAAGCCAACAATCTTACTGCCTTATTTGGGATTGTTTGTTATCTTATTTGCTGGCAAACTGCAGATCCAAAATTAAAAAAAAAGGGCATATGGTCATACCAGATTCAAAGGCTCACCAAAACCAGAACATTAGTTTTATAAGTATGTCAGAACTTGGAATTGGGATATGAGTGCAGATTCTTTTATTTACTGTGTTGCTACAAGATAATACTTTCTCACACAGAAAAAGGTAGAATAGAAAGAGTTCAATGTATATGAAAACCTGACAGATACCTTTTAAAAATTAAACTATTATCAAAATCATGAACCATCTATGTTCATCAACCGAGAAGTAGCTAATTTTATTTAGAGCCTACTTTCAGTAGAAAAATGTCAAATACCTGGTAACAGAGTTCTGCGAGATGAGGAGATTCCTGAACTGCTGTAGGCCCATTCCTTGTTTCAGTACCTTTCTCCAGTATGTTCAAAATAGCATGAAGGCAAGTCCGTGGGCAACCTAAGACACCTTATAATACAAAAATAATTTCTTAATATTCTTGATCTTACTTGCCTCAATAGCAAATACAGGTTAGTACACAGAATTATGGAAATGTTATGGTTTAGCCCCAGCCAGCAATTAAGCACCATGCAGCCACTCACTCCCCCCCTCCGCCAGTGAGACAGGGGAGTGAAATGTGGGTTGAGATAACAGTTTAATAGGACAGCAAGAGAGAAGGAAACAATGATAGCAATAATAATAATACCGGCAAAGGAATGTACAAGAACAAGTGATGCCCAATAGAGCAGTTGCTCACCATCCGGTGATCGATAGCCTGTCCCCAAGCAGCGATTCCCACCCCCCAGCTAACTCCAGTTTATGTACTGGGCATGACGTTATGTGGTAGGGAATATCTCTTTGGGCAGTCTGGGTCAGCTATCTTGGCTGTGTCGCCTCCCAGCTTCTCGTGCACACCCATCCTTCTTGCTAGCAGGCCAGCACGAGAAGCTGGACTGTCCTTGACTGCTTCGCCACAACCCAAAACATCAGCACGTTATCAACATTTTCTCATCTCAAATCCAAAACACAGTCTCACACCAGCTTCTGTGAAGAAAATCAACCCTATCCTGGCTGAAACCAGGACAGTAAACTAAATTGTTCAGATATTATTTTCTGCCCTATACTGCTCCACAGAGCTGCAGCAAGAGTATCTGGCAACCTTTTTTCTGCATTGATTAAAATGAAAGAAGGAGCCATGTTTCAGCAAAAATCTAATGAAAACATTTTTTTAAGTTCATGTTCTCATATATATTCATACACATGAATATATAAATATATATTATGGCTATATAAATATACTAATATACCTAGCAGTAGAATGAAAACCCGCATATTCTGAAAAGTTTTCTACAACATTAAACAACAAAACTGTTTTTCTTCCCTATAGTTCATTTTAAACAGGAGTTGAGGAAGGACAGAAGAGTAGTGGAGTAGTATAACTAGTTCAAAGTGACAATCTGCTTTGTAGAGGCCCATGTTGTCATATGTAGGTACTTCTTGGATCATCAAATCAATTTCTTTGTACTGTGAGTACAACCACACTGCATAAAATAGTAAATAAATCAATGTTTCGCTTCTAAATTATCATTTTCCCCCACAACTCCAATCTCAAGTTTGTTCCAAAATCCAACATAAACAAAGGATCAAATCCTGAAGCCATTTAAATGCTGCATTTGGCTATCAATGTATCTTTTTATTTAGCTTTTGAGGATTAGAACAAGGCCTGTTGTCTAATTCTTAAGATTAAGAGGAACAACTTCTTCCCATGAATTTTCCAATAAATATTCTCAGTGTTGGTAACAGAACTGATTAAATGCCAGATCAGCGTTTCCTCTTCATACCTGGATCTTGCAGATTTGTGGTGCTGACAGGTTTCTTTAGTTCGTATCCCAAGAGATACAGAGCAAGGCTGGGAGGACTACACTCAAGAGAGGTGATAAGGAGATTCAGAATATGGATCCTTGTTTCATGATGGATTCGTGCCCGCTTCTTTTCAGGCTCCAGCTCTTGATTAAAAAAAGATGAGGTGAATAATGAAGAAATCTATTTAATGGAATAATCCTCAGAGCCTTCAAGTTAACTATAACTAACTTCAAGCCTACAAGAAAGTTAAGGCATCAACTTATATTAGTATAGAGGGATACAACACCAAAATTTCAAATTACTATTAATACAGCTCTAAATAATACATCCAGAGCAATATGAAATACCTGTCTTTTGAAAACAGACTCAGCTTGTAGTAGGCTGACCATACTATGAACATCTCTTAACAAAACATTAGTGCTTTTCATTTTGTTAAAGGTCCAATTCTACAGAAAACACCACAAGAAAAGGATATTCCGACTTAAAAGCACTTTCTCCACCTCTTCCATTAATCTCATTCCATGCAAAAGACAACAGTGTAAGTCAATTTTAAGAAGCCTTTTACATACCCTCATCTGGATTGATTAGTTCTTCTGCATCTTCATTGTCCAAACATTCCACAAACCCAGCCATCAGCTTCTGGCTAATACTCTGTATTCAGCAATGGAAGGATGGAAATGAAGAGGATTTTAAGAATATTAAAAACAATACCTTTCATAATTCCCTCCACATAAGTTGACAGTAACATTATGGAGCACCAGTATTTCTCCTCCAGTTTCTCTTTCCAGATCCAAAGAAACTGGAACTTACCTGATCATGTGTGAAATCACCAACTAGCTTTATCTGGATGTTGGAATTACATGAAATACAGCACAAAATCTTGGCACTTTCAAAAGCCAGTTCAGGATTGCTGTTTCCATGATAAAGATACCTTCAAAAATACAAGATTATTGGAATAAAATTGTTAAAATAAAATAAAATTTTACTACTTCAAGATGGTTATGCACAGATGAGAAACTAAACAGCATTTAGAACAAAAACATCTACAAATCAAACTACATGAGAAAAAGTTAAACCTACAAACAAAATTTCACTCTACATGAAGCACTTAACACTCCTCCATCAAAAAGAGGGTTGGAGGCTGAATTTTGACCATTCTTTTTATACAATATCTACCTCAAACACTGCAGGATAAGTTAAAAAAAATTGATTACAGGCTCACATAAGAAACATGGAGAAAATACCTTCAGATTATGCAGAAATGAGAATTACTAAAGACCAAAACTAGCTAAAATCAACTACTGCATGTACCCAAAATAGGCGAGATTTAAAAAAAAAAAGCATCTTAAAAGGCATGTTATTTCAAAACTATTTATTAACTACTGTTATGTGAAAAAAGTAATATAAATGAAAGGCAAAAAGACATATATAGAAAGAAATAGATTTTTTTAGTGCATTCCATGTCAGAATATCACTGCTTTTTTATGCACTCAATTCTACTACTCATGAATGTTGGTTTGTCTGTAAAGTTATTACAAAAATCAAACAGTAATAGAAGGTGTCGGTGGGAAGTAGAAACCCTAAAGTTTCACATTTGAAACGGAGTTTCAGTTTACTAGCCTGATACTTTTAATATAGTACCTAATGGACAATACCGTAAAACATTTAAGTGGCCAATTGCAACCAAACGAAGTTTTACTCTCCCACACTGTTACAAACAAAATCCGGGGCAAACTGAAAATTATATTCAATGGAATCACTGCACATAAGGCAACACAGAAGAAATCGGGGGGGTATCAGAAAGAAAACCTCTAAATGCAGACCCTAGTCTTGCACTAGACAATATACAGATACTACCACCTGTGAAGACACCTCCCCCCACCAAAAAAAATTTCAGAGATGCTCTGTGTAATGAGAATCATTGGCTAGTAAAACTAACCAAAGGACCAGGATCCAAACACTTCTGTGCCTCCAAAACTCCTCCATTCTGAGTACCTTGCACATACCTAGCGATATTCACCACATGATCTGCCTTTTTAGTGCGAGGATTGATTCCTTGAAGCAGCTGCTCCAGTGGTGTGACAATAAGGGAAAGGTGGCTCTCCCGCAATAGATCCATAAAAAGATTCTCTTTCTGCAGGGTTAAGTTTAGAAGTGCAAGGCAATACTGTACAGCTTTCTCTAAATGCTTCTTCCCTGCAGTGCACAAACAACAAAGAACCGTAAGAAAAACAAAGGGGCAAAGCGTTCATCAAGCCCTGCACCAAGAAAGAATTTGTCAGTTGCTTACTACTAGGAAAATTCCCCCCAAAACACAATTTTTGTATGCGAGTAGAACAACATCAAGTTGAAGATATGCAATGTCAGCTTTAAATCCTATTTAGTATGCATTTTAACTTCAGATGAAAAATAAATTCTAGGCACATACCAGGAAATGGAGCATAAGTATCAAGCTGCTTAACCCCTTCTTCTAGCAAACTAAGGGACAGTTCCAGCATTGGGGACTCATTCAACAGATGATACATCAAATTGAATCCAGGTGGTTTATATGCTATTATTTCTTCTCCTAAAGAGAGGTGCAGAAAACAAAAATTAACATCTAATAGAAAAAACTTGTATTACTCAAGCTAGCCTCAGCTACAAAACATAACAGTCCCTGTTGTCATAACCAACATCTAAATAGATGAAACATACTGCATACAAAGTCTTCAGAGGTTTTCTTTACACATAAGCCATTCAGGTAATTTTAAAAGTTTGGGAAGAGTAGTAATGGCAATTACCATTATTTTTCAATATCTAATAGCACAATTTCAACTTTAACCGGTTAGACTTTCCCTAAGTAGATCTGACCTTGGATTCAGATCAATGCTAGGACTTTTTAATCACACTGGAGCTACATTAAATGGTTTTGCAAGACTGAAAAGTAACTGGAAAAACTTTACATCCCCCCAAACCTGCATGAAGACCCTGGATGAGAAGAAAAAAGCATTTCCAGAAATCAAAGCTGAGAAGGTCCACTGAACCCAATGCTCATAGTGTACAGATACTTGCTTGTCTGTTGCAAAAACATATGTAAAAATGAAACTACTAGCCTGAAACTGAAAGACCCTCCTAGAACAAAAGAAAAGGAAAAGTCAAGACTAATGTTTCTGGTTTATCTAGTCTAAACTGTGGCAGATAAAAGCAGGAGAGCAGTGAGAATCTTTTTTAATATGCAAGTGAGAATGAGAGTGAAGTTTCTTTTGGCATCAGCTTAAACAATCCCTTTCTTCTTCCATTCAGTCCGTGTCCGTGCTGCCCCCTAACATGCCAATAGACATGTCATGACATGCCACTGTGGAGACACACTGAATCAGTTCAAAAATTGGATCTAGTCAAAAAGATTGGTTGTAACCCATTTCTCCAATACATCATGTAACCCACAGATAATCATACAAGCTGAAGGACTAGCTGAGGACAGAAATGAGCTGACAAATTGCTGAAGCCAGTTAAGCCGCCAAGAACTGTTTGTCAAAAAACAGGGCACAGAAGCCTCCCAGATTGAGGCGAGCTCACTGGAAAGGTATATCTTAACGTTGTTGTTCACTTAGGAAGTGGTTCTTAAATCTCTCCACTGCTACAAGCAAATCCAGAGGCATCAGGCTGGCACTCAATGTTAAAAAGAAATTTTGTATTAAAAAAAATTTGCAGCCCAAATAAGCCTGCAGTTTCCCATCAAGCAACTGCCATCTACTTTGGCCTTTTAAAGAATACCTGTCCAGAGGTAAATGACTTCAGATCATAATTCTACTGCTACTGTCTGCTCAGAATAATTAATATATCAATAACACTGACACCTTTAAATTAACCCTGTGAGTAGTGGTAATTTAGATATAGACCAGAAATCCAGAGGAACATGCCCAAAACCAAGGTGGTTTTTAGCTGTCAAATGCTGCTCTTTAATCAAATCAGCAATGCCAAGAGAGACAGACGTCATCCTCCTAGTAGAGCTAGAGAAGTAGGAAATAGTGTACATAAAGCCCTACTCAATCAGCAACATAGCTCCTGGTAGTACAAGGACATTTTTTGAACGTCTTCCTATCTTAAGGCCTTGCTCTAGCTTTCCACCAGCTTACTTACAATATTAAACAAGGTCACAAAATAGAGGCAAGAGAGCAAAGCAAGTCACAGGTCTGTCAGTGAACTAATGAGCAAGTTAACCTTGTAACTCCACATATTGGTCCACAAAGTCTTCAAGTTGAGGTTCATAGTCCCGCAGCAATTTGTAAAACACTTCCAGAACTACCTCAGCTACTTCCCACTGTAGAAAAATCACAAAATGAAGAAAAAAATCACACACAGAGTAAGACTGATACTGCAGCAAGAAGACCAGGATGACAAAGAATACAACAGACATTGCAGTGATGGATCAGAAGTATGGCATGACTATCCAATTCTGAAATACTAACCAACAACACTTATAATCCATCATGTCAAATAATTTGAAAGACCAAGCTTTATTTCTGAAGTAAAATGGAACACTAAAACAAATTTATTGCCTATTTTAGGCTCTATTATACAATATATGTATTAGTATATTGAAACTACAGGCAATAAAGAGCCTTTAATAGGTATACAGCCAGTAACAGATGATTAATAACTTCCAGGATACAGTTTAGCATGCTCTTTCGTCCAGAAGGATCATAAAAGGAAACAAATTCCTTGGTTCAGCAAGTCAGAAATATTCTCTGAATTAACAATGAGAAAAGGACAAATGGGGCTTGTAGGTCTGGGCATGTGATGTTCAGAAGTCATTAGCCATGTAGTAGAGTTCCAGAATCCTGTATAGAAAATTGATATTTAGCAATAATATAAACAACTTTTTTTAAAGATACTTTATACAGGCTCCTTAGAAGTTCATAGATCCTGATGACCCATGAGTCGAAAAAACACCTGTTTACAGATTCAAAACACTGAACTGCATCAGGTTACCTCTGCTGCATCAAACTTGTACAGCTTCTCAAAGCCACAAGAAGTGCCAAATCATTTTAACTACATACTATGACCAAAAAAAAAAAAAATTTCAAACAAAAATTACTTTTTCAGCAGCTCTCCGGTAAGCTCTGGTGCGGAATCGGAGAAAGACAGCATCCCTGAGGAACTGAAGATAGGGATCAAAGCCTGGTGGGCGGAGACCTGCTCCCAAGTTAGAGGGAAACGAGCTTTCCACTAGCGTGCTGATGAGTCGACAGAAGGCACGGGTTAAAGGATATTCTTCACATCGGGACTCAATCTCATTCAATTCAACCTTTCCAAGAGGACAGCAAAAACAGGAGAAAAACCAAAGTTTTTGAAAGAGGAAGAAACATGTGAGAACAAATAATATAAAGGCATCATCTGTGAATTACTTCACAGTGAATTGACTTTGCTGCATTTTTGTCTATGGTACACCACAAAGCAAAAGCAGTGAAGAAACAGTACTGTCATTTCAGTTCAGCAATACACTCTTCATTCATTTCTAAGCTACTAGAAGATATATCTCAACATTTACATACTTTGCTTTTATTTACCACTTTCATTAGAAGTGAAGTGAGCTGTACCAAGATGTAGCAAAAGTGAGACTAATTTAGGAAAATAGGAAAATCTTCGTAAGAAAAGCTTATAAGGAATTTGAGGGTTTACATGCTGCTCTGTTATTCGTATGAAGCTGCACTAAATTCATAAAAAGATAAGATTTCCAGAAATTACAAGCAGGCCTAAGAGTAAATTAAGCAGCAGTAAAATGACAGTGCCTATTCCAAGGGCTTCCCATAGACACAGCAGCAGATGCAGCCTCTGCAAGTGTTTCCCGAACTCATATGCAGATGGTCAGAGAGGCTGCCTAGGTACAGAGAAACCCTTACCTCAATACCAATTGCTTGCCTCTGGCCTGGACTTCTCACAGTTTGTAGTATCTTCAAAACAGAAAGAGAAATGAAAACAGAGAATACATTTCACAGAAGTGCATCTCCATCATTTGTAGTCAGGATTAAAAGGTACTCATCACTTTTTAGCTGAAGAGGTTTCCTAAATCCTCTTGAAAAGCAAAAAACTAAAATTTTTTTGTCTTGTTCAAAAGGCTGGATTGTGTGTGTACACTTGTATGCTTCGAGCTTTACATCCTCAAAGATCTGCATCATGTTTATTGTTAAACAAAACAAAGAGCAGAAATGCTTTCACAGTAATGATTTTTGTCTTATATTGGCTAGGGGAAAGACATTTCCCTTGTTATCTCTTAAAATAGTATATTTTATATTTATTTCTATCATAAAATATAATCATATTTCTAGCATATATGATTCTTATATTTATTTTATAATATCTTTATTTATTTTCTATCATAAATTAGGAAGCAAAGGTGGTGAGCATTTAAAACACTACTATTATAAGATGTTATTATTGTTAGGGTCTTTTTATTAGTAATTAACAACAAACCAGCAATTGCAGCTCAGATGTCTCAAGTTCTTCCAAATGAAACAGCAATTAGTCTGGACCATAATACAGACTATAAAATAAGCCCATCCCATTATGATTTTTGAATTAACAATACTGAGAGCAGTTTTCAACAGATTGGGATGCTGTAGTTCTAAGCACTGAAAATGCTAAAATACCTGTGTATATTCCAGAGATTGCCACAGCGAAGCAGCTATTTCAGGAGATTTTCCAAAAGCTGTAAGGGTTTCCAATAGCTCTGCTTTCAAAATTGGAGGAATGCTGCACTGCAGAAGTCCCAGAATGACCACTACTGGTGTCCACTGAGGGTGCTCACAAAGAGCCAAGCGAGCATTCTCACTCTATAGAGTTCAACAGAAAACAAAACTGCAGATTATTACTTTGAAGATTATTCATGTTTTACAATCTCTAACTCACAGTGCAGTATCAACAACTCTGCTTCGTACTTGAAGGAACATAAAACATAAGAAGAATGGCAGACCATTCCAAAGCAAACAATTATAATTAAGCAAAAAGCCCAATGTAATGACACACAAGTACTAAAATTGTGCTTATCCATACAAAAAAAATTATACACATAATATATGCTTCTTACAACAACTCGAATTTTCTTTTTTTTTTTTTTTTAGTAGACACATTCATGGAATTAGTCTTAAATAATTTTAAGTATTTACACTCTAGACAACTTCTTCAAGCACTGGTAGAGGGACTTTATCAATATTTCTATTGTGAACTTAAATTGCATTTGGACATTTGCAGGAACTTACATGAATTTTTTTAATTCTAAGAGCAGGGTCATCACCAGTGTAAGCTCATTTGAGACTCTCAGATGAATCATTGGACAGGAACAAGCTTCTAGCCTCATCAAATGATAACTCCTTGCATCCTTAGAACAAGTTTACTTCTTTCCAGGTTATGGTTTGATGATGCCAGGCAATATTAGTTTTAAGATTTTTTTAAGATTTCCTTTTCCCCCACACTTATCCAATGCCAATATGACAGCTCACATAGGAACACCCCATTATCATCACAACCAACGATGATTTTTAAAAAGCCTAATTAGTTTCACTGATCTGTCTTGCATTTGTGTCAGGAAAAACAAGGGTATCTCACTACATCACAGAAGTTTTAGGCTGCAGAGTAGGGTGGGTGGGTACTGAAAAGCTGAATTCCACACCATCCATAATTACTCAGACAATTCAGAATACAAAATCTGCATTGCAATTCTTGGAATCCTCTTCCAGTCAATTCATGGCACTTTTGGCTTGGGGACATTTTACATCTAAGTCTGGAGGCAAGTTTCACAGTTCAAGAATTTTACTTGCCAAATTTCTACCATTTCCTTGTAAATGCATCTATTATTTTTGCCTTCTCAATCTCACACTTAAATGCAAAGAACTTTCCTATTCTGAATTCATTTCTTCTGAATATACCTCTCTTCTGAAAGACATCTCCGTGACACCAAAGTGTCAGAAAAGCAAGAAAATCAGTAACACCAGCAACACAGGAAAAGGTGTCATCTCTTCCTGCCTCACCCAGACTGCGTGTTCAGTCATAACAGTTACTCCTGATGCTTCCCGTACTTTTGAAGTTCACTAACTACATGACAACAGCTGCTACGTAAATTTGCCCGCCCTACGTATCTTTTTGGTCAAGTGAACATCACAGATGAATGATGATGTTTTGCAAGAAAAAATACGTATTAACAAAGAAAACCAAATAAAAGGTTACTTACCCAATTTACTATAACAGTGGTCAGCTGTAAAAAGGCAATTAATCCATCCTGTTCTTTCTGTGTGATTCCTCGGAGAGGCAGGTGACGATACTGGACACTGTCTGCACTTGGCAAGTCTTTCCTTAAGTGCTCATGATAAAGCATCAAAGAGTGGAAGAAATGCTCCCAGGAGACAGGGCTGCCACCTGCTCCCTGGATGTTTTCTGCTAGAAAAACAACAAACAGATGACAAGATTTTTCTTTCTACTCTTTCACAGGGTGACAATCAGGGTAGTTAAATTTAAATGGAAAACTTTCTTATCTAGAGGAAAAAATAAAGTTCAAAGTAAAGCTACTGCTTCGGAAATTAGTGGTTCTGATTTGAGGTTTTTTTTGTTGTTGTTGTTTTTTTAATAGAGACAGAAAAGCGCTAATATGAAGAGCCAGTACAAATAAGTTTTCCATTTCATGATCAGAATGGTTGCAGCATTATTTATGTCTTCAAAGGAGGTTTTTTCCCCCCAATTTGATCAATGCAAAATTAACACAAAACACAGGACTGACCAGCATCTCTTACTTTGAGAAAGTGCTATTATATTACATGTATCAAAAAATTCTAACAGAACAAAGTGCTTCTGAAAAAAGTCAGCTCAGGAAAGGTAACTATATTTACAAAATATACAACTTAAAGACATTACTCATTTTATATTTTACAATAAGCAATATTGATATTCTGCATCTCTTCTGGTGTTAAGACACAGCTTTTTAAAAAAATGCAGTATTTCATTACATGAATTACTTGCTAAGGTGCTCAGACATTTAGTTACCTAATCAGTCTTTTTTTTGCTAGATTACACTTCCAAAGGAAGCTTTCCAATTTAATCTTTGTACTAATAATGAAACGTTAAAAGTATGAAGCCACAATCCATCTCAAACGAGTCTTTGTACTTTTCTAAAGAAAAAGAGTCAAGAAAGAGCTGAAGTGTCACTTTTCTTACCATGACTACTGCCATTGACTTTCAGCAAACTAAAGCAGTAATGAGCACACTGAGGCCCACTAGCCAGTCCCCGCAGCATTTTCAAGTATGGGATGTAAATTGTGGAAGGAAGTAAATCTCCCATTTGCCTAACAAACTTTGACAAGACAACCTAGAGAAATAAAGATCAGTGGTTTTTTTAAAAAAATAAATAATTAAATCAGAGTATTTTAGGAAAACAATAGGCACCCAATGTCAGAAAACAGATTCTAATGTAATCAGAGCAGGGTAGAGGGGTGGAATCGCAACTCAAAAAAAAAAAATCCTTCATAGACTGGCCTATTCACAGTTTCCCTGAAGGTGAAAAACATGTTTCAAAGAGGAAATAAACAAAACAAAATAATTCACGCTATTGCAAAATATACTAACTCTCCAATTCTCTATTTCTAGTGATAAAATTTACTTCAGTTCACAAATGCTGCACAGCAGTATTGTTAACACATCTCACAGTGCCAGTTAATATTGGGAAGGCATTCACTATGGTTGTCATATCCCTGCACGGTAACTCACACACACAGAGCTTCCTCCCAGTGTCATATTTATTAGGGTGGTTGCAGATTGCAGCAGGCCCTAACTTAAGTTGCCTGTATTTCTGGATGGGTCTTGGGATGTGTCTTATATGTCTTAGATACTAGGTTTTGCCTAACTGCATAGTCCTTCAAGAAGCATTGAAGGCTGACAGCATCCCAGATATCTAATGAGTTTTAGAACATCTGCTTCATCTGTTTAGATTGCTTCTTCATTCTGCTTTTAAGTTCAGTCTCTCATGAGCTATAACCTTTGGGCTTTAAATAATTACAATATTCTTAGGGATTTTAACTCCCCAAAATACTATCAACTACAGTTAATAAAGTTTTTTTTTTATGGTTAAGGAATTTAACTTCTCAGTTACACCAAAAAGGTACGTGGAGGTCATCAAACAGAAAACACAAGAGCACTGTTATCAGAATTCATTTAGCAACTGCAACAAAGTCAGACCTAAATAAAATTTTTGAAGAGGTTTGTTAGGACTCTTCCTTACTAAGTTTCTTGACAAGCATGAATGACTCGCAGTAGCTCATTTTCAAGCAAGCAACAATAACCATGTCATGCAGAGCAGGACACATGCAGATAAGCCATTGATAAAAGATACTGTCTTCGCAGAAGTTAGCTGTAAAAAGGATACCAAAAACTTTGTTGCCTGGTTTTTTTATTACTTTAATTTCAAATTACTGGTAATTACTCAAGAAAATCTAGATAACCTGGCGCTGAGGTGGTCGCTGATGAGCTACTCCAAGGTAGGACCCCATGATGGTAGATGTCTGCAAAGGCTCTGATGGACACCAGTATTCAAGGGCAAGTTCCAGATTAAAGGGGTCTTTCCTATACAATTCAGCAATCTATCAGACAATGGAGGATATTGGAAAAATATCAGCTATATAAAGACAAGACAATTACTTCAACAATAAGCACTGCTTCTAGACAAGCTAAACACATCGGAGTGGCAAAGCATCCCACAGCTAGTGTTCCATTCCTTAAGACTCTCCGAAAATGACAGCTTTTAAATAGCTATATCAGAACAAATGACAGAGAAATTAAAAATGCACACGAGTGAAACTTTCATAACTTTAATGATACTTTCTACCTAATTATTATAGATTAAATCATTGCTACAAAAACAGTGGCATTTCTCCTTAAATAACCATTTGCATATCTTGATATATCAACTTAAAAACAAGTTAGCCAGTACCAGGATTAGAAATGTTACCTGTTATCTGAACATACTAATTTCTCAATTCTCATTTCTAGTTCTTCATTTAAGTTTACTATATATCTCAGATCTACTTAAGAAAGCATTTCACTATAAATTTTCCTGTTAATGTTCTATAACCGAAAAGACTACCTTTACAAAAGACAAGTAATCCCTATATTAAAGATTGCTATATTGAAAATTGCGCACTTGTAGCTTTTCGTGCTAAATGAGGGGAAATATACAAGTTCTTAATTTATTAATGAACAGAAAATACTAAACACACCAGTTCAATATGCTTTTCTGATGTGTGTGTTTTCTAAAGAAGCAGCTAGGTAACCTTAATAACTAATATTTAAATAAACATATTTATTCAACATTTCTTTTATTTCAATTTTCTTTCTTTTATTAAAAAATATGACAGAAAGAGCTGTCTTTTAAATGTATGCTTGTGGTCAAAATTCTACTGAAATTAGGAAATTTCTAATTCCAGCAGACTTAAGGGGGTCACCTTGCCTAGCCTACTCTACAGCAAACACAGAACAGTCTTCCAAAATTCTCATTACAAATATATCAACAGACGAAAATTATTTCAACATTTCAATTCTTTTTCAGAATAATTGTCAACAGTGGGGAAAACCCCCTAAAACTTGCGTTTACCCACAGTGAATAGGGAGAAATTTGCAGACTTACAGAAACATAAAACACTGTGTAAACATTAAGGTCTAGGTATACAAAGGTGTTCCATTGCAAAGAACTTATATGCATTTAGCCAGATCTCAACTCCAGTGATAGCCTGTAGTCTTAAAATTCCTATTTTTAAGTTAACTTAAGCCATCTTATTTTAATGTAATAGATATGTTAAGATGATCTTATTAAAATTTAGATTTTAGTTATTTGAATATTTTGTAAAATAGCTTCAGCTCAAGAATTCTTCAAATATAAGAAACAATGCAGTATGTACTTGCTAAACAAGACTTAAATGATACTTCATTAATATCGGAAGTCAAGACACTAAATTCATTCCTTTACATGAAAAGTTATAGAAAGTGTCTATATTTAAGAAAAAAAATCCCTCTAATCCAAAAAGGGAAAGATCCAGCACTGTATGCTATCATTCAGATAAGGATTTTCTGATGAAGAAGGAAAGTCACAGTCACTTTTTGCCACAGTAGTTTATAAGAAAATAGGGCTTACTAAAAGCATTAAATGCTCCAGATCCCTCCGAAGGGAAATAGGTGGATCATTACCCATCTGAATACTCATGTGGATCATGCGAGCATCTTCATCAGCACGGTTCCTCAGCTGCTTCACCTACACAATTTATGAAGTGGAAAAAACACTGGTCTATATTTAGCTAAGAATGAAACAGAATAGAAACAACAAAATTGTCTAAACAGCCTATTAAAAATTAAGAAAGCAAATGAACTGGCACATATATGACAAGATTTTTTTTTTTTTTAATCCCAATTGATGGGATTAAAAGTATTAATCTTCCCCAAGAGTTTACATTCCAAGATATATTCAATCACCTTCTTACTGCCAAGGCCCTCAGTTCATAGCAAAAGCCCTGAACTTACACCACAGGAGTTTTTCACAACTAACTTCACCAGATCCTCTGGTTGGCTGCACAAGGTGGATCATTTTCCTCTTTTTACTTCAAAAGCTAGACAGGTTAGCTTCAAACAAAGAGTTAGACCATTATCCACAAGGAGTGAAAAGAAACAGAAAACACTGTAAAATAATGTTTTCTGTATATAGATTTGTGGATTGAACTTTTCTTAGCCATTTAAGGCTACTTCTACTTACAACTACTTTATGTTTTGAAAAGTTTTGGATTGATGTAATTATTTTGGACCCAGTCTGTCGCAACTAAAAGCATTACCACATGTCAATAAATACAATAGGAAAAAAAGAAGAGAGAAGAGAGAGGAAGAACAACTGCAGCAATTTTAAAAAGAGGCCTTTAATCAACATCCTAGAATTCTTTGTGTTGAAAAAATTAATTACTAAACAAAAAACATCTGACATTTAATTTTAATGTCAAAAAGCCTTTGACAAAACACCCCCCCAGAGGCTTATAGAAAGCAAATAGCTATGAGATGAAAAGTTAAGTTTTGTTAAATATTAAGCAGACATTGAGGAATAAGAAACAGAAATAAGCAACTAATTCAACACACCAAAAATTAAAACGTGGTGATGGTCAATAGAGACTGATTCACAGTCTGTAATATACTTTAATTTGCAAAATTGAATGAGCAGCAAAATAATTGTGTCTCATCAAGAAAAAAAGTTAAAAACTATAAATAATTGTGGAAAGGGTCAGAGCAAACTAGCCATATTAGTATACTAACAAAATTAATGCAGGGACAAAATTGAACGTTGATAAATGAACTAATGGATTAGCTGAACTACTAAAGCTAATTTTCAAGTTCTGAATGTAACGCAGTCAGTCAGAAGATCTACCCAACTCCCCACTGGCAAACAGCATAAATGTTAAAACTATACAGAAGAGCTAAATAAAATGCTGACTTACAGATTAAATAAAACTGAACAAAGGTTATAAATATATACACAAAAAAAATCCTGCAAAGCAGACACCTCTACCTAAAATTTGAAATTCAGTAGAAATAGCTGAGTATATAAGCAAACCACTAACAGCAGTTAAGACAAAAAAATTGCCTTGTAGGCCTATATCCTAATTGCCTACTAGCAAAAAGTCTTTCCTGTAAAACAACTATTACTGGCCTCTATCAAACTGGAGTACAAGTCAACAGTCAGACTTTTGCTTATATCCTGTATTACAAAATTCTACTTATAATGAAAAATATCTCTCTTCATCTTTAGGCATTAGCTACGATCAACTGCAGATGTGATCCAAAGCAGAAAACCTGAAACAGCAGAGAAATACTCTTCCCAGAGATAAAGCCTCCAATTCCACAATGCAATGAAGAGAGATGTACCAACAAACCAACCAACAGCTGTGGGATTTTCAGGCAGTTCTGTGGATACAGGAGACAGGGTCAAATCGGCTCTAAATCTAACAAGGCAGCATCCTCAGACTGGGTCAGTCTCCACCTCCTCCACCTTCATTCAAAAGTCTACCTTGTATCTCTTTCATAAAAACTGATATCATTACATTTCATCTTTTGTAAAGCAACACCATCCAATGAAGAACTGGCTCATAAAAAAGTTCCCAGTTCCAAAGCTGTTTGCACTTGATTGTTCAAAGAACTACCATAAAATATACTTCACATATTCCTCATAAATTGAAAAGATTCCTAGGGGCTATTGTGTCTGTATTACAGAAAACACCATTGCATGCAGCATTAAAAGGATGCCCAAACCCTGTTACAACACGGTGTTGTATGCAGGCAGCCGTTGCAGCAGAAATATAGCTGTAACTTGTTTGAACTGACATTAAACTTGTTCTATAGATATTCTGTGTCTTAAAAAGCCTGAGAAAACAACGTGCAATACCAACAGATTATAAATAAATTAGAATTAAACCTAAAAGCTGTCTACAACATGTTCATATATGCCCTCAAAGATTCTTAAGGCTCAAATATTGTTTTTCCTGCCAATATTGTTCTCATTCTGTGAGGTTACAATGAACAAAATACATTTTTAAATCCTTCTTTTGCACACTGAAAAAAAAATTATTTGGCAACTCCAACTACAGCTCAACACAATAAGGGTCACAAAATAAAGCCTCCATCAATTAAATAAAAGCGTTTGCATAGAATTTTAATTTTCCATGTCTAGATACAAGGTCTTGCACAAATGAAACTGTTGTAATTGCTTCAAACTTTTTTAAAACCCTTTTGCAGCATTTCTGCTGTTCTAGTGAAAACAGCTGCTCATTTTCCCCAACAATTGATACTATTGAAAGAAAAAGCAGAATCCCTCCCCTTAAATATGGAAAAGATGATTAGCAAAAGAATAAATTAAAAATGAGAGACAAAAGCAGTAAGTTAATTTAGGTTACACTACTGTCTGTATCAAAAGAAAAAAACAACAACAAAATCAATACCCACATACATTACTATCAATTCCAGCATTCATTTAAATTTTAATCATGTAAAACAAAACAAACTCACTACCACCACAAAAGCTTGCACTGCAAATCTCACCACACTGAAGGGTTTTAAAAATCACATTCTACTTCATTGTGGAAAACAAACCCCAAACCATAAAGGGTTCCATAAAGTCAACAAGTTTTCTGAACTGCAGCACCTCAAGCTGAGGGTCATATCTGAACCTCTATGCTACCTGTCCTAATGTTAGAAATATAGAAGAGATGCCCACATTTCTCAAGAACTGCTATTCACACAAACAACTTACTTTCATTGGCATGAGTGCAAGGAAGTCTGTGACAAGGTTATGAATTTTGCGAATGTAAAATTCTTCTTGGTAGAAATTTTCAGACCCCACAACAGATTCAGTCAGGAACAGGAAGACATTATCAGCAACTGCTAGCTCTGCCATTGCTTCATCTGCCTCAGTGAATTCTGCAAGAGCTGGGCAACAAAAATCATATGAGGGGAAAAAATGAATCGCAATCAGTTACCAAATGAAACATATTTCAGAATACCTGTCTGACATGCAGATTGACATGGTTCTATCAACTATGTTTTTTCTACCATACAGAAAAACACTAGACTGGAAAAGACAAGTTAAGTCAGGTGATGGTCTCAACTTTCTTCTGTAATAAGTGTTAAAGTGCATAATCCATTTACCAAATCAAATCTAAGGCTAAGAATCATAAACCAGCCTCAATTAAATATTAAAGAAAATGTAAACTTTATAATTAATAGATGTTCTGGAGTAGACTCAATTCTGACCTAGTAGGGAACCTGGAAAGCTTGTGAAGTACAGAGAGAAAAAAATTAAAAGTGGATTTGTCCTCTCAAGATACTGAGGTTTGACATTTACAGATGTAAAAAGTCATAAGCAGAGATCTAGTCTTAATTTAAGCGTTGAAATGATATCAAAGCTGCTAAAATGCAATCTTTCACATTTTTCAGTACATTAAAATCCCTTTCACTTCAACAAGACACTATGCAATATTGCTCTTTAATAACTAATTATTTCTAAATCTGTGTACATTAAAGAGCAATTCAATTCTCAACAACCAAACTCACATACTGAGAATAAAGCTTTAAAGGAGTGTCAATGGTAACTTTATCATAAAGGTAAATACTAACACTCCAAAAAGGTAACAGACACCTTGATTTACACCATTTGCAAGCTCTGAATACCAATGTGCAGGAACTGCACTTTAGGGTAATTTACCTGTCACATCAGATAATTGGGATATTCCTCGTAATGCAAGCGCCCAGGCTAATCTAACAGTAGCTTGCAGGCCTGGTAGTTTCCAAGGCTGAGACTCCTGAAGACGAGTGTGTATAGTTGCTATATACTGTCTTTCTGCTAGCAGAGGTAGCCGGTGCATCAAATCTTGAAGAACAAAAACAAACACAACACCAACACCCAGTAAATGAATGTGAAGACAAACATGCAAAATCTTACCAATTTGTTATTGACCAATAATAAAATTGGTTAAATAACAATTTATGCATCTGCACAACATAGCCTCCCGGGAAAACCTGCCAGCATTACCTTCACGATCCTCTGTGCCTTGTTCCAGAAAGCTGACATCAAAGCAGTAAAGGAGAGCCATGAGAAGAGACAAGTTCACACCATCCAATGAGCCATCAGCTTCCACTGTTACTTTCTCCAGGTAACTTATGAGGATTAGAGTGTCATCCTTACTCAGTGGTGACTGACAAGTCCAGACAAACAGACTTTCAGCCAAGGACTGTCGGCATTCTTTAATGAGGTCAGAAACCTTTAAAAGAAAAAACAAACAAAAAATAGTGAATATCAATATTCTGGCAATATGTTCAATTTGTTCTTCTCAGTCACGCAGTATGACTAGGTTAAGTTAAAAATTACTCTAAAGACAGCAGCTACAGAAAATGTTGGATTTTTTAATTGCTAAACAACAAGAGGCACATTTCTGCTTGTTAAATGCATTGATATTCCCAGGTATTTCATGTGAGATGTGAGTAGATATCCTGGAATATGACTATATGCAAACCAGCATCTCTGTCAAGGTCAGGAGACACGAATCTACGCAGAACATTTGTAGCTCAAAACATTATCACACAAAAGTCACATTTCCTGTCTCTAATACACAACTGCACTGGTAGTTATATACAGGTAAGGTCATAGTCTTTCCCTTGCCTCAAAAGAGAAGCCCTCAACTGAGTACACAAATTACTAACTTTTAAGACATTGGAAAATAGACACTTAAAATTAGAACTTTCTTCCCCCAGACAAAATATTTGTATCAACTTCAGAACATAAAGGTAAATGAAATCTATTATCACCCATTACATATGGAACAAATATCATACCCAACATAAAGACTACCAAGCATTTTCATACTAATTTTTTTTTTTTCCGTTTTTATTTGGCAGAACACCACATGCTATCACGCAGTTAAGTACACTGACTCTTAAAAACAGTAAGTTTGTCTTTTTTCTAACAGTTACACCAAAGATTACCTGTTTTCAAACAAGGACAAACATTTATTTCATTTGTTAACTTCATTCCTCCACCCACGCTGAGTTTTAACTGCTTTAAGTCTTATAAAAACAGTAAAAGTTGAAAAAACAAAACAACACACCGAAAAACCCCACATAAAACCTTAAAAAATAAAAAACCACTAATGGTCTTACATAATGGTCTTTGTAAAACTGTATTTAGCTAAATTAAGAGCTTCTAATAATGTTCTTGACCTAAACGCCTTATATCTGGTTAATTAAAAAATAAAGAGCTATAGACACTCCTTCTCCAGACAAATTACATGCACGGTAATAAAGAGAAAAAACTTTTCAACATTTAACACAGCAAGAGATTTGCGCGCAGACTCCGGCAGAATAACAGTTCTAATGAATACAGAGGGAATTATGGTGGTCCACCTAAAAGGACAAAAAAAATTTCTAACATTAAGCATTAAATTAATTTTAAGGTAAAATTGAGGTAAATTAAGGTAACTTAAGGTAAATCAGAAGGATATTCTTCGCATAGTTTCTATATTAATAGCAAAAATGTAAAACTAGTTCATTTGGTGGAAAACAACTTGATTATAACATAGAATAATTTTTAGACAGATCATCCATTAGAAAGAAGCTTAGAAATCAAAACAATAATGTTTAAAATCTTTGTTCTAGAAACATACTCTGCAGTTAGTCACAATCTCAATTAAGTTCAAGGACTACAAAAATGAGAACTCATTTTCAAGCAATTCTCACTATTCACTATTAGAAATTCTGTTCATATTAACAGAATTGGATTATTAAAAAGAGCATTATTTGCCTGACTAGACTTGATTTCAATCTGTTTTAATAATTTGTGAATTTTAGTTTTCTATTATTATTCCAATGGTGCTGATAATGATAGTTCTGAGAGCAGATGATTTAATATGCAGCCTTTAGAATGAAATTGCAAAAAAAAAGAAATTTACAATTAGTGCAAATATTAGGCTTACTTTCTTAGTGTCCTTGATTACACTTCTTCACTAAAAATAAGATATGCCCTAGCATCAGGGAGCAACAGCCAAACAGAAATGCAGGAAATAAACTGGATCCCTCACAAGTTGTGGAGTAGTTACTATGATGCCTCAGACAGTAACAGAGCTTGCAAAAGTAGAGAACAGAAACCAGAAAGTAAAAAAAGAAAAACTACTCCAATATCTCTTGGCGGTCTAACTGTATTGTGATCTGTGCAATAATTCAGAAGACTATTCACACCCAGCCCCTTCTTTACCTCTTTGCGATGTTTCTCACTGCCCAATCCTCGCTCTCTCTGGAGTTTATCAAATTCGTTGTTCAAATCAATGTGAGACACAAGAGTGAGAATCTTCTGAGTCAACCCCTGCTCCATTAGGTCATCTGTAAAGCGTGTTGTCATGGACATTAACTCTTGACTATAATGCAAAGAACATAAGTTTAGTAATTAGTCATACTGTTCCCAGTCACAGAGGAAGTCTCAAATAATGAATCCCATCAAATGTGTCTGCTGACAGAAAGTGTCTCCATTATATACCCAAAGCAACTAAGCGTATATCACTAATTAGTAAGCGGTGCCCTCTCAAACATTATGCAGAATGGATACAAAAGTCTTTAGGTAACTGTAGGCTCAAGAACATGGAATACAAGAATACAAGAATACAACATGGATCAGCTAGTTAAGATTTCTGTCAAAAGCAAAAAGTACTGTACGTAAGATGCACATAACTCACAAGTTTATATCCTCTTGCTTACCAGTAAATGCAATTGTCCAATTATGTACACCCTACTGAAAAAGTGGAGCTAGTTCTAAAGTAATAATTTATTTTACGTTTCAGAATTTACATTTACACTAGAACACATCTTTTAATCTTTCTCTAGTCAAGCAATCACTGTGCATTGGAAGTAAACAGTGCGTACTGTTTTCTTTTTCAAGTCAAAAAACGTTAGTGTATTACGTCCGCCAGTAGATCGTGCGTCCATTTAAAGTAGAGGCAGGAGCACAGTTCTGTTTTGCAGGACACGGGAAGACAGAACACAGCAAAGGCAGAAGCTCAGTCCCTGAAGTACGGAGTAATCATCACTAGTCAGAGCAACACTGACTAGCAGGATGTCTGAAGTAAAACATTGCCAAAAGGTGAAGTAGCATGAAAGAATTGAAAGCAAGATGGATATCCTTATAAGCCAATAAAAATATGTGTAAGAAAAAACAATATTATGCTGAAAAAACAAACATGACAGCAGCTGCATCAAGTTATGAGAAACAAACAAATTTGAGAATATTGACATTCCCCTGAGTCCCATCAGTCCTAAGAGCACTCAAAGCAAGGAGCTTTGATCAGCTCATCTCCCTAACACAGACCTGAGTTCCAATGTCCACGTCTTGCCTTGGCGTGACTGGATGAGGGTTCGTAGTGAATTTGCAATACATCTTTTTCCATCCCAGTACAACAGAACAGCCACTAGACCTCTTGTAAGACCAGGAAAATGAGGTTGCTGGTGTTCTCCTATTGAATGAAAATGCAGAGAATAGTCATAGAAAGTTGAACGTACACACTTCAATAACAGCTTTGTATCTTTACATTTTTGACTGAAATATAAACATGGCATTCAAAACAAACATTGTTATCCACTGTCACACATTTGTTTCAGGCACTTCCAAGAAATCACAGAAATTTTGGGTGCTAATATGAAAATTCGTATTAAAATACCCACAAATTTGAAACAGATAGAAGTTCACGTCCATAAGTATCCTAGTCCAAATGATATTTGCAACTGATATCTACACATCTCCATAACCAGCTCAAACTAATTATCAGCAAAATATCTTTTCTTTATTCAAAATGAAATTGTCTGTCTGAATTTACATTGAAAATTCATGTTTAGAATAGGAATTGAGGTTGACTTCAAGATGGCTTTCCAAAGGTGGCAAATAAGCAAACTGCTGCTTTAATGAATTTAAAAGTTAATAATGAACAGTAGCTAGTAATGATAACTAACAATTACACTTTAGTAACATGCAAACCAATTTTCTACATGCAAAGCATGTGTAAGTTCCCAGAGTACTTCCCTTAGTAATCAGTTATTAGATTATGATCCAAATACAGTCATATACCAATGTATAACTAATACATAGTTTGAACAACCAATATCTATTATACTGCTTTATGGAAAAACTCTGAATCAATTATTTTTAAGCTGTTTTTAAATTCAGTGATAGAGAAAGTAAATCATAAAAAAAAAAATCACTCAAATTATTCCCTCTTTTGCAATAGCTGCATAAAATATGAACATCAAGGTTCAAAACACTGTTATCACATTACATCACAGCAACAGCAGATTTATTTTTAAGAACATTCTATGTTAGGAAGCTAAGGCCTTGACTGAATCATGCATTCATGTCAAGCATAAACTAAGAAGGCCCTATTTAACTTGTATTTCTCCAGCTCTTAAATATTTTCCCTTCTCACCAGCTAGAAGGAGCTCAACAGCTGCCAACTCTCCAATATCAAAGAGGTCACTGAGGATAAAGGCTTCTCTGATAAGTTGCTCTGGCAAAAGCCTAGTTCCCTGCTGACCCTGGATAGCAACCCCTTCTGTACTTGCTTTCTGAATTTTCTCATGCTGCTGAACATTCTTTGGCTGCAAGAGAAACAAGCATCGGAAGTTATTCAAAATGGCAAGATCAAATACTGAATAAAGCTTTACACATTAATCTTTCCTCACAAACACAGTTCTGACAGGCTAGGCTGTCATCATAAAAACAAAGGCAATGTTTTTAAACACAGAGATAGTAAAGGCATCCTAAAAATGCTTCACACTTGCACAGCAATGGTCTCTTTTACTATTCCTTTCAAAAAGCATTCAAATAATGAGAGAAAAAAATGTTATAGATAAAATTATCTTCTACACGATGCAAAATAATATGTGTTATTCAAGCTATTTGTATTTTTACGGTAGAACAAGATTGCTATAACACATTTGTGGTAAGCACTGTAAAAACATAGAATGAAAAGAATGGCCTGGGCCTAAATGGTATGTAATACAACAAAACATGACAGAGTAATTCATCCCACAAGAGAGCATTAGTCCAGTACCGGATTTCTGAAGAGAGAGATGAAATCAGATTTGTGTTTCTTTAAAACCTGGTCAAGGCGATGAATAGCTTCAGGTTGCCTTTTCCAAATGGCATTCATTATAGTCTGCCATATGTCTTTATATGGACCCCACAAGCTGGCAGCTAGAAGAAGAAATAAAACAAAAAAAAGTATTTGAAATGGAGAAAGAAACAAAGAAAACAAAATATTTATACACTACTTTCAATAAGCAGACTTTTTAAATTTACTGTTAGTCTCAGCTTGACAGTGTAGACTGTTATGCCCATCAAGCAAAGCGTATTTTCCCTTTCTAAGGCACAAAAAAAATAACAACAGTGGTCTGATATAAAACCTAATTGCATTTAGGGAGCTAGAGAAGCAGAAAAGATAATGTATGCAGCTAAGTTCTGGAGCTGAAAGTCATCTTATAAACATATTTGATACAATCTCTGGGTGTAATCTTGCATCCTTATATGCCTAAGAAATTCCACTCATTTCAGTAAGATTAAAGAATAACTAAGACCTGGACAGCAGACCTTGAATCTGAATGTAACTCAGCAAGTCAAGCTTCCTGCTTTCCATTTTTGACAGAAAACAAAGAAACACCTAATATACAAGGGACTGAAAATGAACAGCAGTGCTACCACGATTTGGCACATCATTGCATCAGACCGTGCAGAACAAAATATACTAGAAACCAAAAACATAAGATTAAAGGCAATATTACATAAGAAACAAAAATCATAAGGCTAAAGACACTTTCACATTTACTCATCTGATCTTAATTAAACAAAAAAATATAAACAAGTACTTCCGATCCGTACGACATACTTGCTGCCAATACTCTGCACAAGAGCTTCATAAAGAAACAAATTTCCTTTACTAGAAATAGATCAATATAAATAATTACCTCACTACATTTAGAAGAGACCAGATTATTTCTGTAAGCTAGCAAACATAAATGTACTGTTATTTAAGATAAGTCTGACCCTATTCTAGAAATACAATCTCTCCTCCCCCTCAACACTGGAAAAAGAATTTCCTCTGCATACTTCAAATGTGAATTCAGTACTACAGCTGAAATGATCTCTTCCTCACTAGAAGTTGTATCATTCAGAACCCAAAGTGTGTAACCTGACAGCTGCATAAAGTTTACTTATTTGCACTGGGTCTCATGAAAACAGTATGCCAAACTAGTCTTCAGACTTCTGCCAGAATCGTTGTCTAAACTGAAAATCTTGCAGATGGAAAATTATTCTTACCACCTAGTATTAACATCCTGTTTAAAAAAACAACCACTCAAAATTTTGATACTTTTGTTTAATGTGGGTCTTAAAACAATTCCCTTGTTAGGTATCATTTTTATTTGTGAGAGTTTCAGATTCTACACACAAGTCACTGCTAAACATGCCAGATAAATTTATTACCAATTGTATTCAGTTTGCCTGCAAGCTACCACATAACAACCACTGCCTGATTATAGGTAGTGTTAGGTGTTTCTGAGCATCTACTGAGATGGTCCCTGACCCAAAAGATATTATAAGCTAGCAGTGGTTTTTGCATGCTGCAATTTTGCTAGTGGAAAAGTTGCTTTAAGAGGTTGCTGCTCTCCTTCATTTAGATCCACTTGTTCCCAACTGTACACATGCCTGTTTCATTACTTATGTCCCTGCAACTCTGATGGACTGCACTGTAAGTCATGTTAGCCAAGTGATCCAAATTAAAGGGGAAAAAAAAACCAAAAAAGCAACATTTTCCAGAGTTCTCCCAATCTTGTTTTTAAAAATCAGTTTATTTCATTAACACAGGTTACAAAGTGGCTCTGCTAACCATTAAAACAACTAAAAGAGCAATGCCTGAGGGAAAGAACAAGTAGGTATTGAAAGGCAGGAACCTCTGAAATGGAACTATGCCTTGCAGGTTAGTCCATATAAAAATACTAGCATTTCATCTAAAACTGGCTTAACACCTCCCCCCTTCTTTTTAATGTACAAGTTAATACTGTGATATAAAATCAAGTATAGACGCAACATTTTATCTTCATGTAGCTTGTTCTAGCCAGCTATATCCCTCAAGGTAACCCTGACTAGGTGCAAAGTCAAACATATCCACACCTCATCTTTACCAGGCTGCATACATTAAGACAGCAAGCAGACAGCAAAATGTAGATACTCTGATGTGAAGATGCCCCTCTCTTTCATACAATCAAGACACCACCTCAAAATAACGCAAAACACTACATGGATGCCCTGAATAATAAGGCAGCATAAGCCATGTCAAAGTGTAGCAAGTGAGCATGGAGACAAGAGCAGGTCTCAGTGAGCGAGACCACTGGTTTCAGTCACCTTTACAACTACCTAAGGTGTCTTGGAAGCAGAAACAAACAGCAAAACTTTGCTTAGGAAGAAAGCACATAAAACAAAAATAAAACCAAAACAAACCCTCTCACCCCAAACTCAGCAACAAAAGCTACCATCTCACACACTGCCATTTACAACGCAATTAGCAGTGCCAGTATAGTTGCATCGGAGAGGACAGCCTGTAAAAAGGACAAATCCTCTGTCCTTTTTAAACATCAGAGTGTTTTAATCACACAGCGTTGCCTGTGCCTAGAAAAATGCATTAAAGATAGCTACTACTGGACAAATAATTTCACACTCCAGACTGTACTAGCTCTCCCACATAACTTCAGAGTCCAGAGATTTACTTCCATTCTAAATGCTCTTTTCACTCTTATTAAATTGCCAAGTCCAATAAACACCAGCAGCAATCCACAGTGCCTGCCAAAAGCTGTTCAACCATTTCCCTGGCCCATTTGTCTGCTGTTGTCCCTACAACATAATTGCTTTACACGAGTCCAAATACATGTACTGTAAGGCATTAAAACAAATTAAGGATCTAACTTTTCTAACTGAAAACTAATCCAAAAAGGAGCTTATTTTCAGCAGGATCACACCTATAACCCACTTTGCTCTGTGATGACACAAGTTATGCTAGCACAAAGACAGAGTATTGCAGAGAAAGGAATGAGCAACTGGGATGGAAAAAAGCTTGGACCATGATGACTTTTTCCCATGTATGCTGTTTCTATTATTATTACAGTTTTAGAAAGGCTGACCATCAGGGACAACAAGGAAGGACAGGCTGTGTTGCTTCTTTTGGCACAACAGCAGTTGACACTTATGCCTGAACTTCTTGCCCAGCTTGGTAGACTTAACCACTTAACCGCTATGTCTGTCCCCACAAACAATATACTATAACTGAGGCAAATAAACTATAATATGAGGCAAAATCCTCATTAGTTCTAGTGCCACACCTGCTTTAATTTTTATCTCATCTTTTATGTACAAAACTCCTTCCTTCCCCCTTTTTTTTTTTAATTATAAGGCTATAGAATCTCTTGCCATGTGATTTATACAATAAACTGTAATAAAGTGTAGTCTCCTTTGAACTACTCCAATTTTCACTTTAACAAAGTCACATTTCAGATACTGTGAATGGTAGGAATAATCATCCTTCCTCCACCCCCAAATGAAGGGTCTTTTCTTTATTACTGCTTTTCTGTAAGAGAGCAGGGATGTAATTGATTCAGTTAGATCAAAATATTTTCTCTGCAAAATTTACTCCTTGCTCGACACAGGAATGCAGCTTTTCAATTTTATTAACTAGTCACTATGACATACACCACCATACAGACGTTTCGGCCACAGCCATATCCCAGTCATGACTGCTTTTCACAGGGTCTCCATTCTCCCTGTATTAACCTAATGAAGCGCAACAACAGCAAATGCAATGTCCTGCACCTGCGAAGGAATAACTCCACACAACAGTACATGCTGCTGACCAAGTGGCTAGAAAGCAGCTTTACAGAAAAACACCCAAGTGTCCTGGTAGATGGGTAGCTGAAAACTAGTCAGGAGCACACCCTCACAGCAAAGGTGGCCTCATGGCACCAGGCTGTATTAACAGAGTTGCAGCCAGCAGGTGTAAGGGAGTGATTATTTAGGCATCTCTGAGGGTCCTTCACTCCAGTACTGTGTCCAGTTTGGGCTCTCCAGAGCAAGACACCGAAAAAGGGGGCCAAAGAATAGGATGAATGAGAAAAAGCTGAAAAAATTGACCTTGTTCAGTCTTAAGAAGAGAAAGCTAAAGAGGGACAGGAGCTGTGTTGTCTTCAACTACTGAATGGCACTGTACACAGAAATGGAGACAGAGGTGCCCCAGGAGAAGATAAGCAGCAACTGACAAAAGCTGCAACACAGAAACTTTCAATTAGCCCTCAGGAAAAAAAGGAAGTCTACTCTGATGGTGGTGACGCATTGGAACAGAAAGGATCTTCATCCTTTCAAGTATTCACACTAGTTTGGATAAGGCCCTGAGCCACCTGACTGAACTGGCCCAGCTTGGGGTTGACCAGATGACCTTCTAAGTTATCTTCCAGTTATCCAGTCATTTTTGTATTAGACTTATTACCCAGTTATACTGGGCAAGTGCACTCTTAGTAACCCAAAACTGCTCCTTGTGACAGGCTCTAAAAGGACTGTGGATGATCCTGATGCTTCTAATCCTTCGCAACACTCAATACTAGAGAAACCAGCTCAACATTTCCAGACTTGCATAGCACAGAGCAAAACTCAGGACTTACTTCTTTTTTGCCTTTCATTGCAGACAGCATTAAGAGATGTCCTGTGTGCAATACAGGAGTGTACCTTAAGCAAACATGCACTGAGTTACTACAGTCCTCTCGAACCAAGGTGGCCTTTGCTATCTCATGTCCCCAGCTTCATGCACTCCTTGCCAGGATCGGCCAGGCACGGCGGCAGCTCTGACCGCGGAGCCCCACCATCAGGCACCTTTGCACGCCCTGAGCGCCTCGGGGACCACCGCACGGAAAGCGGCCCACACGGAGGCCGCTCCCCCCACCGCCTGCCAGCACC
>NW_010513888.1:0-3535 GCF_000687285.1 Phaethon lepturus
GAAAATCTTTTTTTTTTATTTTTTTTTTTTGGGGCACGTACACACCTCTCATATAGCCCAAACAGTGGGCTTATCCCGCTTCTTTATTTCTCACAGTGCCTGTGGGCAAAGCCTGCTGTCCCGGCAGCACGTCCCTCAGCCCCCGACTCCCCGAAGCCCGTGGGGCAATGAGCATCCAAAAGGGCCCGGGCTTGTGAGAGCCGGTGAACTTCATCCCGTTTTTGCCCCAGAGCTGCTTGCCAGGCACTGCCTGAAGTTACTTCTTTTCTTTGACATGCCACCTTCTGAAAACATTGTGGAAAACAATTCCTGGACTGCCAGAAAAACAATTCCAGACTACCTCTCCTTTTTATTGGCTTAAGCCTCACGTGTATGGTTTTCCCAGCTGCAAATCTTAACTGTGCTCCTTAGCAGGGCATTAAAACCCATGCTGAAATCAAAGTGGTATCCTTCATTCATTCCTCTTACGGTCGCAATAAGCTCTTGAGCCCTGTGCTTGTACCGTGCCTAACACAACAGGACCCTGGCTGAAAACTGGGGATCTGCAGAGTCCAATAAAAATAATACATTAAAATTTCATTTTATATCAGGAACAAGAAAGAATCAAACTCGTATCCTCTTTAATACACAACACATGTGAAAATCAGCTACAGGAGCAGAAAAAGCTTTCCCGAGTTGTGCTTTTCTAGGCAGAGTTGCTGCCTACCCCTCTTCTCACAGCAGGCAGAGGAACCTCAAAGAAGCAGGTGTTTTTCATGGACAAGACAAGTCCCTGGTCAGTGCTTCTAGTCAGCTTGAAACCTGCCACTAATCTTCAGTGGGGTCTCTGCTCAGCTGTGCAAACATGTTTTCTTTTTGAGGGTTTGGTCCAAATTCACATCAAGTTTTGTAGCTGTGTTTTAAAAAGAAAGATGAATCCGAAAAAACAATAGCAGGGATTACCTTCCATTTGGAGAAACAGATTGCAAGCTTCCCTGCAATCTAGAGATGGACCAGCCTTGAAATTATACGACCCCAGCAGCTTCCATTTGCAGATTTTATAGCTCTTTATTAAAGGGAATGTGGTAAAATATTGCAGCTTCTGTGGGTTAGAGATGGGAGAAAAAGGATGGGTTAAGTTACGGGGTGTCCTAAGGTCCTGGAGAAAGTGCTGGGCACAGCCAGGGTCTGAACCGACTCCCAGCTCTAGCTGGTCTGCTTACTTGCAAAGCCATCCCTCTCCCAGTACTCATGAAAAGAGAGTGGGAAGAGCTGTCAAGAAGCACGTCAGAGAAGCTATTTTATATTTCCCGGCATCTGTTCATCTATTCAGCCCCACAAGACGAGCGGGACAGGCCAAGTGCAGCAACAAGCTATGTAAAAAGGAGAGGAGGAATCAAACCTGATACCAAAGGTGAGTTTTGAGCAAAGGTTCAGGGTGGCTCTTGCTAAACCCCTTCCACTGCACCCCAGTCACTCTGAATGATCCAATATCAGGGCTGTGACATTTTAAGCCAAAACCAGGTAGAATAAGCTGCTGTTTGGATTGTGATTTGCAGGGAGAGGAGCCTTGTAGTTTCACTCAGTCCTTGGGGCCACCAAGCAGGTTTGCCCCTTTCAGCGCCTTCTCAAAGGGGGAGTAGCAGCAGCACAGTTTTTCATGTTCATCTCTGGCCTTCAGCTCCAACTGCAAAGATGAGCTTGAGTTAAACCATTCTGGGGCTGTCCCTGCATGCAGCCTTTTTACATTGGCATTTTCTCCTTGCAGGACAGCAAGGGCTGTGACAGGCACCGTGGGGAGTAAGTGGCTGGAAGGCTAACGGTGCAACCTGCTGATATCTCCATTTTTACTACATCCAATTAAGCAATAAATGATTCTGGTGGAAGTGTGGAGGCACACAGATTATTATGCAAATCAGGCTGCCTTGCTGCCAGTGGGCTCCTGCATTGCCCAAAATAGCACTGGTAGGATATTAGTGCAAATGTCACCTTTCTCCTCCGTTAGTTATTGCCTCCCATCTCACCCATCATCCAGCTTCCCAGAGGTCAGAGCTATGATTTCTCATAGAGTCAGGAACAGAAATGGATTTTAAAGAGGATTTTTAACAAAGCTCCAGTCATTTTCCACGAACATGCTAACACATCCAGTCCTGGCATTTGGGGAGCCTGGGGCACTGGCAAAGCTACCTAAAAAAGCCACCTTGACCTCTTCACCAAGAGATTTGTGTGGGGCCAAGCTATGAACTGGTTCACAGACATGCTCCAGACTAGAAAAGACACCTACTTCTTGGGAGGTGGCAGACAGAGCTGCCTGGAAGCAAGGAGCTGAGGGCTCTGGTGGAAATTAGGGGCTTTACCCTCAGTTTGCTTATACTGTTAAAAAAGCAGAAGGAAGGAGTGACACTGAGAATTTTGAAGCACTTTATTTCCCAAGTTAATTTATCCTCCTCTCTTTCCTCAAAGGGATCTCATTTGCTCCGCGTCCCCAAAATCAGAGCGTGAGGCAAGAAGTGCGAGCTGCTTGCCCCCATCCCTGTCACCGACTGTTGCTGGCAGACAAAAGCTATTGTTTGTTACCACTGGTTATTGTTCCAGCAGCAGCAGCCCCCAGCGCCAGCCCTCAGCTCTGGGCCCTTTTTGTACTCGGCACAAACAATTGCACAGTCCCTTTCTGTAGATGGCTGCAATTTAAGGAGAGAAAGGCTTTTCTCTGCATTTTTCCCCAGGCCCCAGGGACACAGAAATTCACAGGCTGGCTGCAGCCACCCTCTGATGGGGGTCAGAGAGGAGCAGTTGTCGCCCATTGCTATAGCACGTGGTCCAGACCAAGCACACCGTGATCCCTCAGGTGAAAAAGGGTATCGTTCTGTTGGCTGCGCTGGGGTAGATCTGTCCCTCAATCTCCAGACCAAACCCTCTGAGTTCATAACACAGTTCAATGGTGTTTACTGCAAAGTCCCCATCTCTGTCCCTGGTGCAAAACTAAAGTGAACCAAACTCGTCCAGATTTTGCAAAAGGAACGTAACTGTCCATGGCCAGTGCTGCCAAGACCTGATCCCTGGGCATGAGAATGAATGCAAACAAAGCCAGCTATATAAAATGGGCAAGGGACCCTGATAACAAGACGATTCATGTCATTTTAAACTAAAAAAGGGCAGATTTAGACTAGATAGGAGGAAGAAATGTTTCACAAGGAGGGTGGTGAAACACTGGTACATGTTGTCCAGAGAGGTGGTAGATGCCCCATCCCTGGAAACATTCCAGGCCAGGTTGGATGAGGCTCTGAGCTACCTGGTCTAGTTGAATGTGTCCCTGCTCATTGCAGGGGGGTTGGTTGGACTAGATGACCTTTAAAGGTACCTTCCAGCCCAAACCATTCTGTGATTCCATTGATCTGGTGATTTTCTTGAACATCCACAGCACAACTCCAAGATGCATGACGAAATCTGATCAAACTGTGTAAATTTGTTTAAATTCGTCTTGGAGTTTGGGGGTTTTATTCAAATGTGGGACTCAGGAGACAGGGAGGAATGTGGTCTGAAACAGAGACAGGGA
>NW_010513888.1:3566-7466 GCF_000687285.1 Phaethon lepturus
GCAAACCGAAGGTCCCACTGGTCAATATCTCCAGGGATAAAATGATACTTACAACCATAAATAAATCTTTTGCTTTAGCCTCTAATCACACTTTGCTTTGCACCAGGGTAAAACCAAAACTGCCTAAACCACCTCAGAATAAAATAAAAAAGAAAAGAGAGAGAAAGAAAGGGACAAAACTTTGTTTTCATTCTGCAGTCAACAAGACAGAATTCAATATTTTCTTCCTAGATTGGAAAGAAAGGAATATTTGTCTTTTCAGATTGCAAATTGAATTGATTCTTGCTTGTCCCTTTGGGAGAAAAGAAGTGCAGTGACTTTTTAAAATGTCAGGAGACTGGTACAGATGGGCAAATCCCTTTGTAACCAGGTCATAATGCAGACACGAGTGACCATCACCCCTGAAATCTCCATCTTGCTTTGATTGCACTAGAATTTTGAGACAGGAGAGAAAATCAAGAGGGAAATATGCAGCTTTTAGAGGTTCCTCGCTGCTCTGACAAGTTGCTCATCAAGCAGCAGCAAAGCAGTTTCAAGGTTTCCTTTGCCTTCTCCTATTAATTGGCTTCACCCCAGCAAGCAGGAATACAATCCTCATGTTCTGCACTCTGCAACATGAAACTGCAAGGCATTTATTTTGAGGGCCGTTTTTAAACATAATTCACGCTGGGAAGGTGCTACCAAGGACCCTCCCTTCTATGTCCCACCACATCTTTGGGTTCCAGGTGCCCGTGGTGGGCATGCAAGAAGCACAGCCCAGCTGCACAACACCCCGGGGGGGCCACATCCCCATGGTGGCTGGGGATGCACAGGCATTGCCCCCTCCCAGGCGCGCCGGCAGCTGCGTTCCTGCTCCACTCTACATCTTCCTGGACCGCGGCTCATCACCACCGCGTCATTACCGGCAGCTGGGGCTCTGCTCAGCTGGGAGGTGGGAGCTGCATGGCCTTTGGAGACCAAGAGCTTCGCGCCTCCACGTGCCTCTTGTCTCTTGCCAGCCACACTAAAACGGGGGGCTGGAAGTTGCTCCGCGGCTTGAATTTCCAGTGCCGCAGCCTGCGGTGCTAGGAGCCGTTTGCCGAAATGTGAGGAGCTGGCTGGGGATGCGGTGCTGCGTTCCAGCCAGAGCTTCCCCACGGCCCCGGCCACACCGCTGAGCCGCAAATTCCTCAAGACCCAGCTTATAACGGGGCACGTGTCAATGGCTGAATGGCTGTTGTTCCTTTAGACTGCGACGGAGCCTGAGCCACGGGGGTACCTTCTGGTCACGGAGGAAGGCAGGCTGGGGCTGTAAAGAAAGATTATTTTTATACAGTGTATATACAACATATTCATATTATATATAATAAAACATTATAGACATACATTTGTATGAATATTTGCTTATTCATTAATTTATTTTAATGCCTTCCTTCTCCAGAGGAGCCAGCTGATATCCCATAAGAAGTCAGTGTTCAGCACAGGCAGAAAATCTTATTTTAAGGCTCCTCAAGTTGCCGACACAACGGAGGCTTTCCCATTCCCCAGGGACTGATGGAAATCCCCACTGAGCTGATAGCCTAGAAGCCTCCCAACTGCCTCCCATTTTCTCTGCGAAGCAGAGAAAATAATGTAGTGTGAAGCTAGCTGCTGTCTTGCTTATTACAAATTTATTGGTCCGGTTTTCCAAGTTACACTAATCATCTCACCATCACGCAGTCCTTTTACTCTTACTCCACACTAACTCTTAGGTTTCACCAAACAGTTCCAACAGCAATGCTCTGATCACGCTTTGTTTTATGAAGCCACACTATAAAGAGAAAAAAAAGGGAAAAAAAGCATTAAAGAGAGGAACCTCTTGATGGCGTTTCTAGTAATACTTTCACATCACCAGTAGTGAAATAACATAAAGCACCTCAAATGTGTTTCACAGTTGTTGGCTTCTTTTAATCTTCTCTTGCTTTTCCCAGCTCTCAGTCTTGCCAGCGTCACTGCCAGGCAGTTTCACGTTTCCTTGTGGTCCCACCACCCCGTGGAGGTGACCATGTCCGCAGTGGTATTACACTCACACCCAATGTGGTCACCAATCCTGAGGTCCCAGCTACAACCTCCGGCTCAGCAGAAATAACTCCCTGGTTTCCCTAAAGCTGCTGCTGGGCATGGTGGGGCTGGCGAGGCCATGGCTCCAAGACCCTACACTGCCTGTGACCATCTTTTCCACCATCCCTGGGTGCCGTACTGCTGGCCGGCTCACTGAGCAGAGCGGAGACGCTTGGTCTTCCAGCAGCAGACCCCACTGCATGTCGCTATGCCCATCATTACCATTCAGGGGACTCAGAATTTTATCTTCCATTTGGATTTCGACCAGCCTGGCAGGTCTGAGGTAGACCACCCTGACTTGGACCTTCCCCCGTTGCAAATAGGGGCTCTCTGCAAGACATGGGCCCAGCCTGTGGCGGCTTGCTAGTCCTCTGAGACATGGACCGGTTTTAGTGAGAGCGAGCACGTTTTTGTTAGTTCGGTCACTGAGGTCTCTCGCACTTCATTCAGGTCTCGTTAGCATTTACCATCTGGGTCCAGTGAGTCACAGTGCTTAACTTATTAATTTGTTTCAGCACCTCCTCTTTCGACACCTTGGGTTCTTGTGGTGCCTTATTTTTATTACCTGAGTGTAGTAAGCCTCTCCAGCACCCTCTGCAGAAAAGACTTGCATTTAAAAGGATCAGATACCTATTCTGGCATACGATTACTGCGTTGTTTAATTGCTCTGCTTTCTAGTGATCCAGTGGACAAATTTATTTTCACATATATTTCAAGGAATAGGTACATTTGTATTTTACGATGATCTTAATAGTTGCTCTTACAATTAACCTTCCTAATTTACTTCCTATATTTTAATGATGCAAGATTTTTTTTTTTTACAGAATTAACAATAGATCAATTCTTTTCTAAAAATTCAGATTTTTTTAAAATCTAAAAATTCTTCCCATGCTGCGGGAGCCCGACACTAAAATCAAAACTGCCGTAACTACCACACCCCTTGTACCTCCCCAGGCAATAAATCTTCCTCGCCTTCCGACTCTTCAGGCAATCCATCCAGCCCCTGCCTCCCCCCCAGGACTCCTGAAACTACGTGTGACCCCCGGCTCCCGGCCGCCCAGCACCCCGGGGCACCCTGTGCGAGCTGGGTGCCGATTCTAATGGCCATTTCTGGCAAACTACTGCATACATACTTGTGTGTATATATATCTATGTATGCAAAATCCAGTCAAAATAAAACTGGTTAATTATTCGTGTGGAGTGACTTTAAAAGAGCCAGGGGTCAAACCTAAACCAGCTGTCAACCTTCAGTCAATCCCAAATTAATAATGCAACGCGAGATGGGCCTCTAAAGGTTTTTTTAATGTGTTTATATCTCAACTTGATAAACACAGTCAAGAGAGAGAAGATGGAAGAGGCAGGAAGCTTAGCAGGGTTACTTTTCCGTGAAAAACAACTTGTGAAAACATCTGCACAGCCCGCAACTTCCCAGATGTTCTCTTTAACAGAGCACTTAACTTGTTTATATTTTGCCTAACACTGGAATCGTGGCAGATTATTTTTGTTGCGGGGTCTTTGCAACATTTTGTAGGTGGTCTTGTAAAAGAAAGCAGATATTTAACCCCACCACCACCTCCTTCTCCTTTGCCCTGGTTGTTTACACAGAGGAGCTTGGTACCAGTTCCCTCCGACAGCACGTGCGTGGGGGGCCTGGGGGCTCGGCTATCGCTCCGCTTTTGCACCAGAGTCACTCCGTTGGCTCCGCTGTGAGGGCTGGAGGCTGACACAGGGGAAAATGTGAGATGATTCAGGCGTTTGCTTCAGCCTGGGACGTCCAAAAGATGGCTTGAAATTTTTATTTGCTGCCTTTGACTTGAACAC
>NW_010513888.1:7486-8068 GCF_000687285.1 Phaethon lepturus
GGGAACCTCTTCAGAAGGTCCAGCCTGAATGACTTGTCCCTCTGAAGCCTGTGGGATGTCCCGTTTAAACAACATTTGCCCACAGAAAAAGGGTCTGGCCATCAGAGTCTATATATACAGTGAACATCAATAGGTTTCCTATTTGCAGGGGCTGGAGAACCATATATATGTATCTTCTACTATATACAGGTACTGCTTTCAGTTGGGAGTGTTTTCTTTTCCTTAATCCTGGCTATTTTGCCATGTTTGTAGGAGGTGCATGAAGCACCTGTGCTATTGCCAGGTCCAAAGCTTCTTGGGGCCTGAAGGTCTTTACCACTCCGCCAAAAAATCCCACCTCAAGCCCACGTCATATGGCATAGTTGCAGCTCCGCAGGCTTTGGGATGAGGCTGTGTCTCCCGCTCCTGTCCAGACTTCTCCACTTCAGCAAGGTTAGGCTGATTCACGATTGGATCAGGTTTTGGATGGCCGGTTCTTGAAAGAAAACCCAGGGGCTGGAGGAAATCGTGTGGGCCGCTTTTTATGCTCAGCTTGTAGCTCTGACGGGAGCTGATGCTCTTTGCATCCTGCCCTAAAGGGCT
>NW_010513888.1:8099-14874 GCF_000687285.1 Phaethon lepturus
ATTTATGAAAAGCTGTTAGAGCGTGGCCCAAAGCGATGGGCAAAGCGAGGCTGGATATGTCTCCCGGGAAAGACTTGCACAGCTGTAGCTGGGAGCGAGGTACATTGCCCCCAGAAAGGTCAAACAGGATTTACCATAGATGTCTTATTGGCATTAGTGCCTTAGAAAATCTTTTTGAACATGTCTATATGATTGACAGACAGAGTTAGGTCATGTAGGCTGAGGACTTGGGAAGTCTCGTATTACTTTAATCCATTTGTTTTCTGGTCGGGTTTTTTTTGTCAATTTAAAATGAATTAATCCTTACTGCACTGGGTGTATTTAAATGAAAGATGCTGTAGAAATACTCCACTTTTTCCAGTAATGATATTTGCAAGCCGTGCTGACAATATTCCATCCCTCTGACAAAACACAGACAGTTATAAAGAGTCATTTCTCCAGAGCTCTCTGTAGTTAAGTGCCTGGATGCTGGAGTACAAGCTGTCAATAGTATAAATGGCTGGGATACAACTTAGCATATTATCTAATGTACTTTTCATTCGTGCTTTAAATTCACAATGTACACTGAAGAGTGGGCAGCCAGCTTTTTACACCGGTGTGTGCACAATGTTAGCTAAGTCTCCTTACGCTCTTTCTGGGTTGGCTTTTCAGACCAGTTTTCTTTGATTCGCCGGTCGTTGTTTTGTTCTTCCTTATTCCCTTTTATAGCCACGCCGTTTGGTTTTCCCATGTGTGGGAAAAACATTGACTTTCAGCGCAAGAAGCTGCTCTGCGGGGTACGGTGCCTGACGCACCATATGGTGCGGGCGAAACATCTGTGAATCTCTGACGCTGCAGTTCTGCTTGACGGGCCCAGGGTGCGTTTCACAGGCGTGCTAAGGAGAAACGACTATGACACGAGTATTTTTCCGGAACCTTGACGTATGAGAAGCAGAATGAATTTGCTAGAGGAGATTGCAAAAGAATCAGAACACTACATTGTGCTAAACCAATTTCCCTAGTGGAACTGCATCGCCCCTATTACACTCCCTTTCCTGTTCAATTGCAGTATCTATTTTCTATTGCCACCATGTAGCGCTGAAAATAAATGGCGTGTCGAACGGAGATGGTTCGTCTTACAACTTGTAGAAAGGTTAATTAAATGGTGCGTGGTGCTGGCACTTGCTCACTGCAGCCTGAACCCGGGGATGGCAGATTACCGGGGCGTGCGAGCAGCTTCCCCCTTCACCCTCACACAGTCCATGGGTGCGATAGCTGCACCGGGGGCTGCATCCTGAGGATATGTCCGCTCGACAGTAATTCTCCTTCTGCAGGTAAAGTTATCCACATGCATGTGGACTTTCTGGAAAAGAGAGTTCAGAAGTGCCTGTGTGTTTCAGGCACCTGAAATAACATATTTGTGGTCTTTTTCCGACTTTTCAGGAGGTTCATCAGCCTGCTTACAAGTGACTTTTTTCTGGACTTGTCATGAAGACCTTTTGTTTGCAATGGCCCTGGTGGTCTGCAGTGGTAGTGGTGTGGGTGGACCCTCAATTGGAGACCACTGCACACTTTTAGGACCATCCCTCCTCTTGATTTTGCCCACGTAGCAGGACACAGCTCCACGCTGAGCGCCACTGGTAACATCGAGCACCCAGACACTGCCAAGGAATGACAATGCTAAGGATGACCTAGCATTTAAAGCACTTTACAGGGACTGCTGGGGCTCAAATGCAGCTTCTGGCTCTGCCCCAGCACGCGCGTGCCAGTCTGTGTGCAGACGTTGTGTGCCAGACCTTGTGCAAGTTGCCGAAGCGCAGGTCCTGCTGAGTGGCTGACGTCAGTGATCGATGGGGACCACAGAGCTTGTGAAATGCCCGGGATGCTTCCTTACCTCCCAGAGCCATTTGGATCCGGCAGAGGAAAGATGGTAAGGTGCTTTGGTACAGGGCTGACCGGGTTTCTGGAAGGGCCCTGATGCTGGGACTGAACGCCGCAGCGCCGCACAGGAGAGGTCAGCTTTTTCCGCTTGCGTACTGCATGGAGGGCTGCTGTCTGCACGGGCTTGGCTGAGGAAGGGAGGTACGTGTCTGCCTATCGAGCACTATCGAAGCAGAAACGTCATTCCTGGGACAGAGGCTTTTAGGCATAGTGATGCCGGCTGCTCTGGAAGAGCAACCAGATGTGCAGCTCCTCCATAAGCTCGCAGCCCCACTCGGAAATGACCACCAGGGTAAATCCCTAAAACTTTCATACAGGATCCAGGAGTTCTCAGGTTGGTTAGATATTGAGGATCCACTGAATTTTGCATCCAGGCACAGGTCAAGAGCACGAACACTAGCAAAGCATCCAGAAGCAGAGTCCTTCCCTTGAAGCATACAGAGAAGCCCTTTCCTCCTCCCAGCAACAGCAAGGAAGCGGTTCTTCTGGAAGGACTCTACTGTGATTGCTCGCTTTTCTCAAAAATCAAGATGCTACAAACAAGGAACCCAATTTTTGTAGTGACAAAATCACCTTCCATGGGGCTGCACTGTGAGGGGGCTGATGACCAACAGCTGAACACTGTGCTGGAAACATGCAATACACAACAGTGCAGAGTCAGAAAGAAAACCCAGGCATTTCTTATCCAAAAAGTACAACTATAACCTTTAACTGTGAGGGTAGCAAATATACCAGCAGAAAAAGTCATTGCTGCTACTTAGGGCTGTAGTCCAGTGCCTGGAGTGCTTTGCTGAACCTCCTGCATTTGTGGTTTCCTCGACCCTTCATTATTGCTCTGCTTAGCTCTGTTAAACAGGGAACCAGTGTGGGAATGTCTTGGGATCATTAAGGAGATTTAGGAGTAAAACCCTAGTCAGGGCTGTGAGAAAAAACTCTGCAAAGTGGCACCAGCCGAAGGCCTCATTCCCACATGTACTTATGGACGTGAGCAACGGCACCCACAGGAATAATCGCCCTGGAGCCCAGTGGGATCAAGGACAGATTCCTGCATCAGCATCAGCAGCAACGGGCACCTCAGTATGAGACTTGCTGCACGGCTTTTGTCGGTGTGTCTACCCACTGCGAGCTGAAATGTTGTCCCGGGGTCTTTGATCAGGATACACTTCAGTGGGATTTGAATGTTGCACGGGCCTTGACCTGCAGAGAAAGGAATTTTACCCTTCCATAAATATGCTGTGCCCTGGCAGGTCCTGCTCTCTGGGGTGGTTGGAGCTTGGGAAAGACTATCCAGCCACAGCATTTGTAATGCGGGTGCGTGGGGTTTGCTCACGCCTGGTTTGCTGGTGCACGTGGGCCACCCTGCACATAAGGTCTCCAATAATTTCCAGAGAGACATCGGATGAAAAAGCACCACACGTGTTTCCTGAGCCCCCAGCCAGGGCTGTTGACTCTACCGGTCCAGCCTCCATGGGCTAATGCCTTTCTGAAGGGGCAGGCAGAAATGCTGCCAGCAGTGAGGATGGTTGTATGGCCCATGAACACCTGCTGTATATGACCAGGCTGAGACCACAGACTGATTTTACAGAGATCACTACGTAATCCTGTTGGAACAGGCTGCCCAGGGAGGTGGTGGAGTCATCATCACTGGAGGTCATCAAAAAACGTGTAGACGTGGCACTTCACAACATGGTTTAGTGGGCATGGTGGCATTGATGGTTGGACTTGATGATCTTAAAGGTCTTTTCCAACCTTAATGATTCTGTGATTCTGTAAGGGTTTTCAGGCTCCATGGACCCTGGTTCGACTAAAACCCATGATGTTCACATGAGGGGCACCAAGTCGCTGCCCCCCCAGGCACTGCTCCAACGGGTGCAGCATGAGCCACCACACACCCAGCATCAACCTTCCTCTCCCCTGGGGAAGAGGCTGAGCCTTGCACCAGGGCACTGACAGTCCCATGGTATAGACGTGCCACTGTACGCTTCATATTTTCTGGACTGGGGAGGTGAAGTGTGTTTACCTTGAGTTAATGATGAGCACATTTAGAGAAGGTTTCCATCACGGAAGACTGAGGAGACTGATAAAACCAAGGTCTGGTTCCTCCTGGACTGTAACACAAATGTTTCCTTTGGCTTTCTGTTTTATTGGCTCCATGCACGGTGGTCTCTAAGGAGACCATCAGAGGCCTCTGTGCTCGTTGCATTCAGAGCAAGTGTGGTTTCTACAGACAATTGCCTGCAGCTTGCAAAAGCAGATTTGCCAAACCATACATAATAAATCAAAACACAATTTCCAAGTGCTAGAATGGGCAAAAACTACATTTTATTACAATGCTCTCTTTCCAGGAGAATTTCTTGGCCTTGCTTTTTCAGGAACATTTAATGAGAGGGAAGAAAAGAGGCGGGCAGTACAGAAGCGAGATGGCACGGGTCGGCAGCTCGTTGACTTCACCTGGTGGCTCTCAAAAGCAATCATTTTACAGCTGTCAGGGTTACAGTCTTTAGGAGTTGCCTCATATTCCCACGTGCTAAGAGAAACAGCCAAGTCAGTTCAGTTATGATTCTCCATCACCCTTCAGAAGTAAAATTCCTTCAGGAACAACCGTCTTCCTTCTAGATACAAACAACCCTCCAAAAGAGCTGAAGATAAGGTTGTACATGTTTTTTCTAAGGTTATAATAGCTATGTTCTTCTACCTGCTAGATATTCATAGATCTCCTTTTTTTATCTCCATGGATATTCATAGGTCTCCTTTTTTTGTATAATAGCAAAACTTCACATAATCTGCAAATTGGTTAATGCTTCAGCACCATCTTAATGTTTTTAGTATCAGATTGCGTTGTATCAGCATCAGAACGTACTTACTGAAAGAAAGCAAAGAAACTGTGGATGTGATAAAAAGAAACCCCAAACATAAAAGCTTTGCCTATTGAATCAAGCCTCTGTTTCTTACTTTCAGTTCTCTTTTTCAGCTGGCATCTGAAACTAGCCTGTTTCTCTCCCTGTTTCCATCAGAGATTGCAACAAGATGCTGCCTGGCAGCTTTTGCCTGTCCCTGCCTGTAGCTCTCTTGTAGGGTTAGTAATTTCAATATGCAAAGGTATATCGTTCTTAAAAACTATCTTGTACGGGATTTTTCTGACAGCTCTGCAGCCAGACTTTTTGTTTGCATCTCACAGTTGTCCCTTTCCAGGGAGCAGGCTTTTAGAAATCCACGTGACACCTCCCGTTACGATCCACAAAGCAGAGCCCTGGCACCTGATTTGTAGAATACCTGTGAACCAGAAGGTGCCCTGAACTACTTTTTAAAGCGGGCCTATCTGGTAACCCTCTTTCATTAAATAAATGTTAATAGGCTGAAATTGGCTCCCCTCTCCCCCGCCGTTGGGGGCAATGTTTGTAATGCAGACCCGCGCCTTTGTTTCATGGAGGATCCTCAGTTAAACCCATGTCACCTCTGCCTATCACGGACATCTCTCCGGCTTGGAACCTTGGGAACCATCATCGTCACCTGAATTTTGCAGTTTGTGTTTCCCAGTCCCAAACCCTGCTGCAATATCACCCTCTTTCATTCGGGAGGCCCCCACACACATATCAAAGTTAAGTACACGTGTGGGGGAGGAATATTCGTACCTAATTTTCCAAAGCGGTTTTCAGGGATTCTCACACTCTTCGTGGGAACGAAGTGCACAGCTAACTCCCTTTAACTTTAGAGTTTTAATTTGGCCTTTAGCTGAAGCTTAATTAATTATTGTAGAATCCGTGCAAATTACATATCAAACACCTTATTCATGCCCGCTAATTTTCTGCACTAAGACATTTACTATTCCTGCAGATGACAAATGTCCTGCCGGGGCTATGCTAATACACTCAGCATCTGCAAATGGGACCATAAAAAGGGGCAGGCTCCCATTCACTGAGGTGGGTGACAGGAGGATGCTCTAGGGTCACTGTGCCTGCATCCTCCCCCACAGCACACCTTCAGGAATAGCCCTCTCCAGGGCTTTGGTGTGACTAATCGGGAATGGCAGAGGAGATGGGGCTTTTGCTATCTCTTCTCTGGAGTGCCTTCTGTAAGGAGGGAGTACTGAAGCACTTCCCTCTGAAAGTTCCCTCTTTTGTTCAGAATTTGCAACCAAGTCAGGAAAAGCAATTTTTCACATGATGCGGCGTCAAGCACCAAAGATAACCTGGGCTGTGATCTCTGTCTCCGGCACCAGTCAGCCTGCAAGGGAAAGCCAAGAGGCAGCGGGGTTTGCCCCAGCAGGAGCGAGGGGCCGTGGGGCTGCGGGCAGCACCGCAGAGCCGGCAGGAGCTGGGTGAGCCTGGGAGGCGGCGGGCTCGCCTCTCCCCCAGCCGAGGGGCTGGAAGGGGGTTTCCAGATGAGACCCCTTCCAACAGCCCTGCTGGGAAATCAGCATCTCTCTCATCAGATTTCAAGGCTTATTGCGTTTTCTTTCCCTTTCTCTCTCTCTCGCTGCCTTTTCCACACCATCAGAGTATCCAGCATCTTCCATTTAAAGTAATTAATAATAATGAAGTCCCTGGTGAACTTCATAGACTGACTGTAATTTCTGCCTTTTCCAAGTCACATTCTGTCTGGGACGGGACGAGGTGCCTCCCCGTAGGGACAGTGAGAGCTGGTGACATTACCCCGCCACAGCCTGACCGTGGGTCTGTCAGTCCCCTCCCGGTGTTCTTGAAACCATTGACCAGGGGAGGAGTTAATCTATATTCCTTTAATAGCTTTTTTTAATTGCCAGCTGGGTAGAAGAGAGGTGGCCCAGCAGAGGGAAGGCAGGGGACCACCACAGTTTCGTGGTTGGCTGCGGCCACTGGCCGACCCCCATGGGACC
>NW_010513888.1:14894-26898 GCF_000687285.1 Phaethon lepturus
GCGACCCCCCCAGTGTGGTGGTTGGCGGCGCCCACTGGCCGACCCCCATGGGACCGGTTTTGCCTTCCCCTGCCAGCGGGTGCTCCTGGGTGCCCATGGAGGAGCTGGGCATACGGCACGGGAGATGCGAGCCAGGAAATACTCCCTCTGCCCAACAAACGATGTCTGTCTTTGCTTTTATTATTTTCAAAAAGCCACCATTTCTGGAGTCATCAAAGGACGTGAGGAACACCCAGTTGTGGCGGAAAAGCCCAAAACCATGAATTCATAAGGCTCAGCCTCTCCTCTTTCCCCTTTCACTCTCTAAAAAGGAAGACGAGGCAGGAAGCTGGGGAAGAGCCCCACATTTGGGACTGACCGGGCTCCCAGGTCCCAACCAGCACCGAAGTGGGCGCTTTGGTACCCTGGCTGGGGTGGGACGCGTGCGCCCCGGGCACGCCAGCTTTCCAGCCATGCACTGCTCCTCCGGCGGCCGCGTTGCTACCCCTTGCCCAAGGGCAGCGTGCCCTCAGGTATTTATTATGGGGGTGGGACTCTGTGTTTCCACCCCCTCCCTGCGTTCACACGGACAGGATTCGCAGGCCGCAGAAGCAGGAGCTTTGCCCACCCGCACCAGGCTTCTGCTCTAGACATTGGGCATTTTCCAAGCTGGAGGCAGGTGCAAAGCTTCACCCCCAGATGTTAAACCAGAAGGTCCCCCTCACTGCTGCTTTTTACAGCGCTGGTGTCTGGAGGTGGTGACAAAACTTACCCCCCCCGGTTATTCTGTAGGCCTTCATCTGTGCCTCCTGCAGCACTTAGCCATGGAAAGGGAGGTCGTGGCTGCCTCCATGGGCAGGGGGAAGCAGGCACAGAGAGGCGGGCAGCTGCCCACGGTGAAGGCAGGAACAAGGATTCCCTTGCCCCGGCTCTCCGCCCGGTGCGGACTGCCTTTCCCTTCCCACTCACCTCTGCCTGGGACACCCTCTCTCACCTTCCCGGTTATCGCTTCCGTGCTCCAGAGGCTGGCGGAGCTCCGTGGGCAGGGCTGCAGGTGCTGCAAACCAGCTCGTAAAACACAAACGGCAGCACAGCAGAGACCCCGGAGTACGGCACCATCCGCAGAGCGTCACGAAAGGGAGTGATGTTTCACTTTGCCTTGGGTTCAGGACTTCAACATTTCCTTTTGTTCCAGCTAGGAATGAGAGGCAAAAAAAAAAAAAACCAACAATAAAAAAATCCCCATAGTTCTCCATGAAAGATACCAAAAAATATTTTAGTTTGACTGGAGCATTTTGTGTCAATTTTGGCTTTTCAGTTAATAACATGTTACAGTAGAGATAATAACCCTTAAAAAGCAGTCACATTGAAAGGCTGTTCCTGAGAAATCAAAACATTTAACTCTGTGACAATATTGAAACCATCCACTTCCCTGCTTTCAATCTTCCTCACTGCTCCCATTTTTCACAAAACACAGAGCGTTTTTTGTTCAAAAGGGAGCTGTGTTCCCAGCGGCTCTGCCACAGTTGTCACGGCTGGCTTTGACTGCATACTCATACAATAAAGAGAAAGATTTAAAGGCCCATGTGATGTGATGGTCTGGATTAAAATTCTGCCCTATCCTGACTTCTTCTGTCTCTCAGAGAGAGACACCTTGTTGGCTGCTATTGCATCAGAACTGTCTCTGTATCTGTATCTGTGTCCGTTTCCATACCCACACCCATATCCATACCCATATCCATACCCACATCCATACCCATACCCATACCCATACCCATACCCATACCCATACCCATACCCGTATTCTCTATATGCCTACTGCTTCCTGAACTGCATCACGTTGCACTCAGACAGACGTGGCCCATTCTGGCAGAGCGGCACTGTGCCCTCATCCTTCCCTGGTTATTCACAGAGCAGAGGACATCTCCTCCTCCAGCCTGTACGCCTCAGCTAAGAGCTGGACCCGTGCATCACCTATGCAAGGGTCTGAGCCAAGCAGAAGTACAGTTGACCTTCAAGGCAGGCAAGAATTGGGTCTGAACTTTATGGCTTGTCAGTCCTTGGCCTCTCATCAGAGGGCAAGAATTAGTGGTAATTAGAGCAAGTTAGTATCTTTGGAGATTTGTCAGCCTGGACTTTGCACATGCTAAATTCAGAACCGTAAATCAAATATCAGGAGTTGGGTTTGGATGCCAGGCCACTGCTGCTGGGTTTAAAGGGGCTCTTCTCTGCCTGCTGCCCAACCTATACAGGAGCTACAAAGCAGTGGGTTAGCAGTGGTTTCTTTGATCATCAGTAGATTACCTCCAGGATGGGTGTGCCCCGTCCCGAAGAGCCCAGAACTGTGCTGCTCTGCATCTTGTTACACCCCGCGGTGCTTTTCCCCCTTGCATCCCCGCTGGTTTCTGCTGTAAAGCCAAGACGCGCCCCGTGTTGGAAGCTCTGAGAGCCCGAGCAGCAGTGTGCCGTGCTAGCACCCGGCCCCGGTGCGCTGCCAGCAGCGGGGGCCGAGGAGCCCGGGGCTCGGCTGTGGGTGCCCCGGCCCCGCACTGGGTTACTCTGTAGTGGGGCTACTCTTCCTCAGGCTGAGCTGGGAGGCTTCACATCAGGACCTAAAGTACCTGAGCTAACACTGGACAGAAGACAAGGTCATTAAAAAAAAAAAAAAAGTAGAAAGTTTTCTAATTTATCTAGGGCTGATAACTAATCTACATGTATAATTAACTCTCTCCTCTCCTGAGCAGGTTGTGGCGGTGGGATGTTGGAACCAGCCACATGATTAAGAAACTTTTCACATGAGAAACGGTCAGACTTTGACAGGCAAATTCTTTGCTCCCACTCCCAGTGGGAGATATGCTGTTAGCTGCCATGGGCTCCTTCATAAATCTGCCCAGAAAATTTTGTTGCATCAAATCCCCAAAACCTGCATCCCCTTCTAGGGACCTAGTGTTGGAAGATGATGGACTTGTCAGTGGTTCTTTACAGGACTTCTCTGTTTCTCTGCAAAGAGCTGCGGGGGCTCTGGGGCCTCTGTCCAGAAGGGTATTCTGGTTGATCCTAAGCACAGAAATATTGCAATACTCCAAAACTGTGGGAAAGAGACTCTTGTTAGACTTTAATCTTCCCTCCACATGTGGCTGACGTGTTCACCGTTGCCCGGCCCTTTCCCTCTGAAAGGATTACTTTATCACAGAGCTCTTTTCCTCATTAAATTAAAAAATCAAACCAAACTAACCAAGACCATAGTTTATTTTGTTTCATGCTATGGGTTTATTTTAAATGTATTAGATTTCCTTTTAAAAAAAAATGTAATAACTGATAACGAGTGCATATGGATCTTTTCAGTTTAATGCTTTGTTTACACTGAACACTGGTTTGCCTACAAAGTGTGTGTTTTAAATTACTCTGCTTTATTTTAAACCAAATATTAACCTCTTTGTGCATGCGTGAGAGAGAGGAGAAAAGGAGACGAGAGGGAGCCGGATGATGAGGACCACATTGTGTGCTGCACTGTTGGCGGGTGCCTCCAGCTCCTGTGTCGTTCCTGCTGCTCCATCCCACCACCCTTAAGATGAGAGTCTGAATTTGGAGCAACATAATGTGAGGTTTGTGCCACAAAACTCAAAGGGAGACGAAGAAGAACCTCCTCCTTCTGTCCAACCCGGAGGGCCTGGAGGGGTATAAGTGGCCCTCAGGGGCATTGCCCGGCTGTGAAAGGACACTGCTGCAAGACTCTGTCCTTGCTGGTGTCGTGGAGGGTGGTGGTGTCACCGCATGGTGGAAGATGTGGGATATAACACGTACAGGCAGGGAAGCTCCTTGTGGTCCATCACTCTGGTCCAGGACTACCCTGGCTGTGGTAGGGGCCTTTCCTCCTGTGGAGGAGCTCACTTCAGAAGACCACAAAGGTATGTTAAAAGCACCGCCACAGCCCCATCCCCATGGGCTGGCTCTCCCCTGAGCCCCCACTGCTCCTCCTCCCGCAGAACCTCATGGCATGTGTCCCCACCAGCCCTGTGCCTGGGCTTGCAGGCTCAAACCGGAGCAAATTTCCGTACAGTCATTGAAGCATCATGCGTGTAGGTGTGGTGTTGCGCCTAGTTGGTTTGTCACCAAGTTGCCACTCCTGCTATGAATGTGCTGTCTGCATCTGTGAGGGAAACAGGTAAAAAGACGCTTTCACCCTTGGGGTTGCAGCAGGGGAGGGAGCAGAGGCAGTGCTGTGGGTCTCAGCCCAGGAACAGAGTTTACAGGGACTGTCAAACCCTGTTGAACAGGGTCTCCATTAGAATCACAGAATCAATCATGGAATAATTAAGGTTGGAAAAGACCTTTAAGATCATCAAGTCCAACTGTCAACCCAACACCACCATGCCCACTAAACCATGTTCCAAAGTGCCACGTCTACACATTTTGTGAACACCTCTGGTGATGAAGGCAAATCAAAATTTCCCCTATAGTTACAGAAGTGTGGGTGCCTCTTTATGACCATTTTGGAGCCAAAGCCTGCCTGAAGCAGCCTGTCGCATTGAGAAGGAGCTGTTCCTGGGCTTCTCTTAAATCCATGACAGTAATACAAAGCCCCGAAATGGCTTTCCAGCTTGCATTCAAAGTTTTTTGGCTCAAGCTGATTCAACTTCAAAGGCAGGCAAATCCACAAAATTTCTAAATCTCCTCAGCCGATTTCTAAACACAGACCCAACATATTACAGAGTGCTTCCTGTCTGTTGGACACATACCCCCAGTATTAAGCGAGCGCTAATATCACAAATTGAATCCCCTGGAATATCTCCAGACTGCCTAGAAAACATGACCCAGACTTGAATTAAATCCTTTAAAACCAGAAACAACGTTTCTTGCAAGCACAAATCATGTGGGTTTTAGTGCCTTCAAAAATTAATGTCAGCTCTAGGCTGGAGCTGGCCTTACACATCATTCCCTGTCCGCAGCCTAAATTTCTCTGAATGTGACTGCCTCACTGCTTGGCTGTAAATTCAGCCTTATAAAGTGCATGTTGTCCATCTATGGAAACTCTCGTGAAGCTAAGTGACTTTCGAAGGGAAGGATAGGAGCAGGATAGAGCCCATGTGTACAGGTCCTGGCAGATCTTGATATAAAATAACCGCCTTTTTCCCTAATACTGTCACACAGACCCTGGTCCATGTCTTAGAATCATTTAAGTTGGAAAAGACCTTTAAGATTATCGAGTCCAGCTGTAAACCTAGCGCTGCCAAGTCCACCACTAAACCATGTCCCTGAGCACCACATCTACATGTCTTCTAAACACCTCCAGGGATGGTGACTCAACCACTTCCCTGGGCAGTCTGTTCCAACGGTTAACCATCCTTTCGGTGAAGACATTTTACCTAATACCCAATCTAAACCTGCTCTGGTGCAACTTGAGGCCATTTCCTCTCGTTTTTCCTCCACTTTGTTACTTGGGAGAAAAGACAGACCTCCACCTCGCCACAACCCCCTTTCAGGTAGTGGTAGAGAGCAATAAAGCCTCCCCTCAGCCTCCTTTTCTCCAGGCTAAACAACCCCAGTTCCCTCAGCCGCTCCTCAGAAGACTTGTGCTCATTATTATCATATTTATTATCAAATGATTACCATTATTATTGTCATATAATGACACCTACTCCCAACTGTGGCTCAGTTGTGCCGAGCGCAGCCCAGGAAGGTTGTCTTTGCCCCAGGGAGCCTCGTTATTCAAATGTAAGACAAGAGGGAGCAGACGGCCATAGGCAGGTGGACATGAGCAAACACCGGCTTGTGGTCTGCACGCCAGCCGTGCCGTTTTCCAGCCCATGGTCTGGGAGCAACATTAAAAGTTCAAACTTTTCACAGCAATGGGTGAAAATACAACGCCTTCTAGTTTTTAGCAACAGAAACCAGCGGGGAGTGCGCTGGAAAGGGGGGACAGAGCACAGAGGAGTTTTGTGTTCCCTGTCTCCGTCAAGTGTGCAAGGCCAGTGCTGAGGTGCCCTCATCCCCACTGGTGTCCCAGTGCTGCCACTGGAGACGGTGCCCGCGCGCCTGCTGACCCACATGTCCTGCAAAGGTGGCAGAGGCATGAGAAGGAATAAAGGCTGCGACGAGGAGGGAAACCGAGCTACCTCCTTCGCTGGGGCGCTGAGCGGAGCTGTGGGAAACGACCCGTCTGCGGCTCCCCGTGTTTGGCATCGCTGCGCGTTTGCGAGTGGGTTTCCGGCCAGCTGGAGCAGCGGGGTGAGCGCAGGGCTGGGGCTTTCACCGCTCCCCCCCCGGGACGGCCGCAGCTAGCAGGCAAGTGCCCCGAAGGAAAAAGAGACCTCTCCGAGACTTCGGAGCAAGCCAAATCCTGCAGTTCCTTTAAAGCAACCCCATACTGCTTTTTTTCTCCGACAGACGCTATCCCACAGCGGGGCCGTTGCGATCGCGGTGGGGCACTCTGGCTGCCCAGGGACAAGCACCCCAGGGCTGCTTCGCCCTCCCCAGCCGGTGAGTTTTTGTGGAAGCTCCGCTCCCCGCACGGGCTGAACCCTCCAGAGTGCTCGGCATCCAGCGGCTCCTGGGATGCTGCTTCTGGCCCATTTTTTAGGCAACATGGGTGCTCTTTTAAAAACGCAGCCACTGGTTTTGGGCCTGTGGTGGAAAGAGATGAAATTTTTGCAAATCATTTCTTGCAGAGGCGAGTCAGAAGGGAATGTATTTGGAGTGGTTTGGGGAGCAATCGCAGTGCAGTTGTCTGCTTCAGAGCTTCTTTCCTCCTCTCCTTTCCATCCTTCCTAGCACAGTTATCTGATGTTTATTAGAGCTGTGTTTATCAGCCTTTCACCTGGGGGAACACTGGCAGGATTTTTTTTCCATTGCTTCATAGTTTATTTTCACCACCTGGTATAAAAAGAACAACTTTTAGACCTCCACCGTCCTGTCAAAATGGTTGAAACTGGCCAATAAGTTGAAAAGTTATTGGCAGCACATAGTGGCAGATGAACTCAAAAAGCCTGATCCTATAAGCCTTGTTTTCTTAGGGAAACAGGCTGAAAACAGGCATAGCCTGAAGGTCATGGTATTTCTACCCAGGACAAGCCTTTTCAGTCTGGACAGCAACGAATTCATCCACCTAACACTCAAAGTAACACCTCCTGCTCCACCTGCAGCCACTAATTAGGAGGCAAGATGCATTCACACAGCTTTCAGGGCAGTTTCAAAGCTGCTGAAGCGGGCCCCACGCTGACAAGACTGTCTCTCAGCACCCTGCAGCCCGCCGTGCAAGCAGTGACAGGCGTTTGCAGGGCTCTGCTGGGTGGATCTGCCTGGAAGGGCAGGCAGGTTTTGTGGGGACATGGAAAAAGAAATGGGCTGGATGATCTGGAAGAGGGGAGGCTTCCTTTGTAAGGGAGAGTGGCTACAGGTGCAGAGGCGCCGTGCGCTTGTGACTTAAGAACCAGTACGCATTATTATTTATGATTAAATGTCCATCTGTCAAATTGAAATGCCTTCTTTTGAAGTTACACGTCGCAGAAGAATAAGAGCGAAGCCACAGACATCTCTGTACAATGTTTTTTTGTCCATCATTTTCTGAAGCCTATTGAAGCAGAAAACACATTTGCATTACAAAGGACGCAGTGTCTTTGTGTCTCAGTGCAGTGTCTCAGACCTGAGCAACCTTCCTTTCTAATGGTGGTCAAGTAAAAACCCTGGTCCAAATTAATCTGTGGTGTGAATCCTATTACTTCAGAGGAGCTAAAGCCAGAATAAAGGCACCTCACTAATCTCTTCTTCCAGAGAGGGCTCTTCCCTTTGAGTGCAGCCTCAAGTCAGGTAGCTACAGAGGGCACACCAGCAAAGAGTCCCCAAGGACCTTGTTCTTCTCATCCTCCTCGTGGTGCACGTCAGGCTTGACATGAATCAGCTGAATTAAGATAGTGTAAAACTTGGGGCGAAAGAAGGGCAAAATCATGGGATTTCTACTCATCAAGACCACATCCAGTATATTGACTTGGAGGCTTGAACATGTTCATCTCCTGTCCCAATATTCAAAGATCAAAGAAATGTGACAACTCCAGCTCACCTGTTTCTAAAGAAAAAGTTTTCAAGGGATCAGATGTTTCCCAAACCTTTGTGTGACCCCTCCAAAGGCCTGGGTCGATCTAAGCCAGGGATTTGTAACACGGGTTTGGTTTTCTTGCTTCCACACTCATTCTCTAAGGCCACGTAGCGTGGGCAAGGCTGCCCTGCCTGCTCGCTCTTGTTCTGCCGATGGGGTCTTGCCTCTTTCCCAGTTCCTCCCCTGCCTCCTGTGGCACAGACCCCAGTGAAAAACCCTCCCTGCAAGGGGAGCCCAAAGGTACAAGCGTCCGCGTTGATGCCACCAAGCGAGCGAGCAATTAAAGCGCTCCTCACCAGAAGAGAGCTGCTGCGGGCGGCTGCAGACTGCGGACCTGGTTTCTGACAGCAGCAGCTGAGGCACAATGCTCCCATTCAGCCACTGACGGGTCCTCGGCGCTCACAGGACGTGCTGGCCTTCGGCTTAATCCAGTATGTAGTGGATAAATCACACAGAGGCTTCCCTCCCTGCGCTCACCCCACTGGGAAGCGCAGCACTGGGCGAGCCTGAGCAGCCTTTGCCATGTTCTCACTGCCAGGCTTTAAAGGAGGCTATTTCACCGGCTGTAGTTTGTAGCTGCCTTTCCTTCAAGTCTTGAGCCTCTTTCCTACCGGTTTTGTCAGGTTTCCTGGTTCTCAGTTTTCTCCTCTGCTCCTTGCTGGGTGGCTCCCGCTGCCCACAGCTCCGGCTCCTGAGCAGTGCAGCCCCCTCCCTTCCTGTGGTACCGGTGCCGCCGACCCGCAGTGGCACCCGAGCATCACCGCCAGCACCGTATGGCATGGAGGGCAGCAGGGAGGGCATCGGGGACAGGCTCGTTCTGCCCCTTCACCCCACAACGTGGGCTGGAGGCTGGGGGCTTGATTTGGATTTAACCAGGTGTGATTTCTGTATGGAAGATAAGGGGTGGAAAAACAGGTCAGACGGTGGAAAAGCAGGTGAGACAGTGAAAATGGGGCATTATAGTTTAAGAGATCATAGTGTGTGACTCGGAGGGAGAGGATAGTTTGGAGGCAGATGAAATAGAAAGCAGGCAGATGATGGCTAAATACTTCTTCTTGCTCCCTCCAAAATTATCTGAGCTAGTTTGATCAAGAAGGCACTAAGAAAATCCCATCTTGTTTCTGCTCCCGTGTCACATTTTGACTGACCCCAGCAAGGAAAGCCATATCCACACCATACACTGCAGGCAAACCTCTGGCACACTCAGAGCAGGAGGGACACACACAAGCTCCAGCTTAAGCTGTGTGACACCGTGAGCGTGGTGCTCTCGGCCAAGTCAGCACCTCAGCAAGGCTTGTGCGGCACACGCGATGCCGTCTTTGCTCCGTGCAAGCAAGTACCATCCCTCTGCTCTCCATCTCCAGTGGGAAAGAATCCTTTGCCAGCATGGGAGCCAACCTGCAGCTGCTGAAACTGCCCAAAGCAGGGCCAACAAAACCAGGTTGCCTAGGGGAATGTCCAGTAGGGTTTTGAATATCTCCAAGGATGGAGATTGCCCAGGCATCCCGGCAGCCTGCTCCTGTGCTTGCCCACAAGCATAGTGAAGAATCTTTTGCTAATATCCATTGATTCATAGACTAATTCAGGTCATGATGACTAATATTTATGACAGGAAGGGCACCTTTTCTTTCCTTGGTTTGCGTGCCCTTGTACTTGCGGCAGTATCGGCTTAACTGCTGTGCACGCACAGAAGGGAAAGTGGGGCTCTCAATAAGTGATGCAGGGCTGCCTGAAAAATGCAGGCAAAGGTGGCTCTCTGGGAAATAAAAAACATGCTCCAAAAGCTCTTAAAAGGCCTTGTAGCTCAAGCTTGGCTCAAGAAGTTTGAAATCTCATCAATGAATGAGGCTTAGTTTATGGGTTTAGATAGAAATCAAATAAATGTGTAGAGTTCTGGCTAAGCAACATGTTTGGGATTAATAGGGTTTGTAGGATTTAAAAATAGCTGTATCATTTTCATTAGTTTGGGAGTCGTTTGGTGGTCCTGCGTTGTGGAAGCTGCCAAGCTGTCCTACAAGCAGCAGGACATATGAGTATCTTTTTCATAGAGGATTATGTATGATCCCGTTCTGCCCATTAGGTCTCTTCATACGAGCCAGTTGAGTAAAAGCAAACAACCCTCTAAGGAAAGGTGGGTGCCTGCTGGTGGGCTTTATCTGGGTTTAGATTTTGTTGCTCTGACGTTGTCACCTCAAATCCTGCCATTTAGTGGCTGCTGGGGAGCCCCGGTTACGCACTTGTGGGGGCGGACGAGGCAGCTGTAGGTCTACCCCACGCCTGGAGCAGCCTGCAGCAACTCCCCCCGCTGCAACCCCTCTGTGCAGCGTTACTGGTGATGGCCGGGAGCTGTGGGGACAGGGGGAAAGGGCTGCTGTGGAAAGGCAGAGGAGGAACTGGACTGAACCCGGTGGCCAGGCCCAGCCCAGGACCCCAGGACCATGCGGCACTGCGGCAATGCCCCGGTGAGGGCAGGTGGGTCAGGACTCGGCCAAGACGCTCCTCGCAATGCATGAGACCTGACAGCTCCGCGTCACCCACTCCAGGCCAGGGGGTCTCAGGTGAAGGTTTGGCTCAGGCTTTGCAATCAACATCTTCTCCTGTGTGAACACGATCCACAGTTTGGATTGATCCTCTCCCCGTTCAACCAGGAGCTGAGGAAACACTCATGACCGGTCCCCAGTAGGATCACCACGGCTGTGGACAAGTCCATACCAGAAGATGCTTTGCTTATTTTGAAGGATGAAGGTTTCTGCATTCTCCTGCCACCACTCGGTGAAAAAGCCTGAAGGTCTGGAAATTCATTTCCCAAAAGATCTGCCAACAACACCAAAAAAACGCATTTCAGCAGTTAAATCAGATCCTACCCCACCTTGCCTTGCCCAAGAAAGCAAGAAGTGAAGATTTGCTGCCGTAAAGCCCTCTTCTTCCCCATCACACACAGAGCAACTTCTCCAATAGCTGCTGCTGGTCTTTTTTTCCACCGAGCCTAATTACCAAGACGCTGCTCAGTGGCCCAGGTCACCCTGGCTCTCTGTGCCACGCTGTTGCGCAGTTCATGTGTAAACGTCAAGTTTAGCAGACCCCAGCCCCAGCCCTCCTGCGAGGGGGAAGCGAGCGGGCGCGTGTTGCAGGACAGCGGGGAGGAAACAATAGCGGCCGCATATGGGACAGGTCAATAGGCTGCCATATGCTGGCTCCCCCAGCGCTCTGCTGCTTAATCCCCACTTTCAATATCGCTATCAGTGCTGATTGCTCACCCCCTCTCCAGAAAGGTGGTTTTATACGCTGCTGTTTAACGTGCTCTTGTTTTTAAGTCTGGGAGCACTTTTGCTTTGTTGTACCCTTATTAGGATCGAGGACAGATTAACATGGAAAGGTTAGTTCTCTGACAGCACCACGAACGACTACATAGCCAGCCTGGGAAAAGCATGAAATTCATCTTCGCTTAGCAAAAGGCTTCAGTCATGAAGTTTAGTTTGGGGTATTCACTCTGTGAAGCAACAGGGTGGTTGGGAAGCAGTACAGAAAGGGCTTTGTTCATGCTTCCTTGGCTTGATTTATATGATGAAGGGGTTCTCGCTCCGCATAATATTTCATCTGTGCGCAAAGTTGTGGTACCGATGGAGCATGAAATTCCCCAGCGATCAAAAATGAGCTCTCCACTCAGCAGCTCCTTATTCCACATCCGTCTCGGATCCTTATTCCTCATCCTCCCCGGCAGCGCGTGGGTGCTGGCACCCTCCCAAGCCGTCAAAGTAAGCAGGGGGTGCTTATGCGGACCCTGATGGGTCCTCATGCTCCACTCAGCGTGGCACAGGCGAGCGTAGGTCTTTCTGATGGTAAAGGAGCGGTGTGGGTAAACAGCCCTCCCCCTGACAGCAGGCTGTGCTTGCAGCAGGATTTCAGGGCACCTACTCAAAGGGGAGCATCCCA
>NW_010513889.1:0-24958 GCF_000687285.1 Phaethon lepturus
TATAAAATATAATTAATAATATTATTCCAGGCTATTAATTCTTCTTCCTGGAGAGCATTGCTAGTGATTCTCAGGTGTTTGGTCCTCATACCTTGCTTTTAGTCACATTTACATAAATAAGTACATAAATTATGTAAATCTCTTCCTCCTTATTATCACAAGTAGGCAGAGGAACTGTCAGTTAGTGTCTATTTTACCTTAATAACATGAGTTTGGGTTGTTTTCTCATGTATGTGTTTCCTTAATTCCTCTATTCTGAGTCCAATTTAAAAGAAAATGTGAAAGAAAATGACAGGGCATACATATAGACCAAAACCATTTCTGGCTGAAACATGAAAAATTTTTGGCTTTCAGGTTCCTGAAGGGTTGAGGAGCTGAATGGGAAGACTATGGCAATTTCTTGTAGGGAGGAGACAATTCCATGAAAAATCAGGAAAAGGATTGTATTTAAGAGCAGGAAAAATAGCATTTGAAATCCAGAATACAAGGCTTTAAAGCAAGAGCTCCAAACCATCAGCAGTTTATGGAGCACTTCCCACAGTCACAGTCAAATGTATTAGTTGTTAACTCAAATTGTTTACACATCATAAACAATTTAAATTGCTTATAAATTAAAACTGCTTATAAAGTTCTTGCTGCACTTTTAGCTTTAAGAATATTTATAGCATTTAACAAACACTGTAACCTCACATAGTCTATGTATTACTACATTGTTACTGTCTATATCTACTAAAACCTTCACTAAATTTCAAAAGCCATTAAAGCAGAGATAGAAACACAAAGACTTATAAACTTTAAAACCTTGTTAGCATAAAATATATTGAAAATCTTACATGGGGAGGAAACTCACTCATAAACCAGCCAATGCCATTTACTTTAAAACCCACTGAATAGTAAAATAAAAACTAATAATAATAAAAAATTCCTGTTTTCTGAAAATGTTTACCTTATATTTAACACCTATGAAAACCATTTTAAAGTGTGTCCAAAATTTTCATCTTCTTTTAAAAAATCTGACATTTTCTTGACAAAGCTGAAATTTTACGAAGTGCAATTTAAAAATAATTATCAATGACTGTGTATTGTCAGTCTAATAAATAAAATTAAAGGGATTTTCATTTTAAAAGTCTTTCACTTTGTTATTCTTCATTCCTTCTGCTAGTGCACTAAATTATTCATGCTGTGGTAATAAAGTCTATTTAATATGTTAACTGGCTAAGTGTACTTTTAAATATGTGGTGATCTGCAAAGGAAGACAGGAATTTCAGCAAGGTATTAGTTAAATTACAAAGGTCTTAGCCAGATTACTTCCTACCTGCTGCACAGTCCAGCTCCATAACCTTTCCTAAGTATGTATACTTTGCCCAACAATTGGCAAAGACACTTGTTAAATTCCTCTCTGGAATGAACACAGTTATTTTTATCCCCATCCCCATTCCTGTGTCAGTAGGACAAGACTAAGAGCAAACTTTTGTCTAAATTAGTCCTTAATCCCTCCAGAAACATCCTGGTCAGATCCAAAACTAACTAAAATCAGAGGAACATTTCTCATTACTGTAATGGCTTTTGAATCAGAAGACAGGACTAGAGATTGCATGGAAGGTCATGTTGTCTGAAGCTTCCAATACAACGATTGCCATTAAAATGTCAATATTTAACACCAGTCATTGTGAAACTGCATCTGACCTGCCACATTTCCCCTGGGACCTTAGAATAGAAATATATCTGAGTTGCGAGTTTCAGAACGCTCAATATTGGTTTAATTCTGCTGCCATTGAAACTGTTGATAAGATTTCCATTGATTTTGAAAGTTAAATTCAATGTAAAAGCTACATCATCCATTGTGTCAATGTGGCATTTTATTTCATGTTAATGATAATGGTTAAAAAAGTTTTTAAAAGCAGTTCATCTTGCACTACTATGGAAATAAAGGAAGAAAGTACTGTGAGGTGCAATGCAGAAGAGATATATGACTTTTTACCAGGGTTCAGCTAACCTCTGATCACCTTTAAAAATTAAAGTGATTTTAGGGCTGAAAAATGCTCATAATAAAAGACTTAAAGAGCTCAATCTGCTCATCAAAAAAGATCAATAGTTATTTAATTGCAATGTAGAAGTGCCTTCATGGAGAGAAAATATCATGTGGTAAAGGACTCAATCTATCACGGAAAAGCACAACAAGAACCATTGGCTTCACCTTACACCAGGTAAAATCTGCATAGAAAGAAGAATTCTGTCTTTTTTCTTCTTTTTTTCAATAACATGTGTTGATTGAGCTTCCACTTTTATCAGCTTCAGACCAGGACTGAAGTGGACGTCCTAAAACTGACGCGATGGTCAAACACAAGTTATCAGTCTCATTAACAGGGTAACGGGGAAAGAAGGGAAAAAGGAAGAAAACTTGGTGTTGTTATGCAGAGTGCTGGAAATACTTAAAATTTATGATTTCTGGAATTTCTTCCCAATTATCCCACAGTTCCAATATCGAAAACAATGGAAAAAAGAGGCGGGGGGGGAAAGAGGGGGGGGGGGGGGGGGGGGGGGGGAAGAGGGAAGAATGTACTCACAGTGTGAATTGGTTGACCAGTTGGGGATCCAGGCAAAAACCTACAGAGCTGAGCAAAATCTGGGGGTTTAGTTTAGTTTCATCTTGTTTTCTTTAATTCAGAAAGATATATTTCATGGGACTGAGTAAAGACTCAGATCAAGTGGTACTCTAAAATATAGGTCATTGTTTATTTTGTAGAGAAAAAGCTTGTTCATTTTCTGTTTATTACTCTTTATTTTGTCCCATTCTGTTGTGTGTTACTATATTGTGACTTTACATTACCAGTAAAATTAAAAGTAACCTAATATAAAACATTCATTTGGATACATTTACTCTGTTACCTCAGTATCTGTTATGTGGTGTTTTAAAACTATTTTAAAAAAATACATGCTCTTATTTATTATTCTCCTGCTTTAGTAATACCGCCAGCTGTACTTTCCACTTCACATGAATTCAGGTCTATTCCAATTTTCCACTTCCCTGCCTTTAATCCCAGTGTTACAAATGGAATCCCATGCTACACTAATATCTCTTACTCACGGGCACAGAAGAGATCAATATTTCAAAATGCCATATGTTTTATAGATCAACTGCCTTGTGCGTAAGAATCCAATGGCATCTGACCATTGCACAATATTACACAAGCCAAGGATCATGAGGCCAGTCTTTGCACACCGTATCAGATCCTAAAATGTCTGTACTCATCTGTGAAAGGTTTTAGTATTTCTATGAAACTTGACTAAATAACGCAAATCCTTGATCTCCTCTCACCATAAGTATTCTCTATGGCCTGTAGGCATAGTAGAGTAATGATGTGAACATTTTGTCCTTCACAGACATGCAAAGATCTCGGGAAAATTTTAGTAAGGTTTCACAGCAGTCCAGTGTGACTTAGCTGAGCATTAACACTTGCACATGCAGAGGTGAAGTGAGTGGCTAAAAGACATACAGTTGGCATGTGTTTGATCACAGAGGTTAATTTTGCCAGTCTTTCAGACTGATTCGCCTGCAAGTACAGATTCAGAACTAGTCTAATAATGAACTGCTGGACCCACAGAGACCTTGGAGGAAACCACAGGGCATTTTGCATTTCAAGGTGTGCTTACTACTGCTGCATGTGTCCCAGCTCAAATCCCTGGGCCAGGCAACTGCTCTAAGGGCTACACTGTTTTTGTGGAACTATCTTGAATTTGGCAAGTTTGTGCCAGAACCCAAGCTCGGCTCCAGATTTCAACAATGGAGCTCCACATGGGGTTCCTTGGGCATGATATTCTGTTCTGCTCTTTGGGAAGTTTTTCTGGTTTCCTGCCAGATCACCTCTCAGGTCCCGGCAGTGCACCAGCTGAATCGCTTCAGGGTTGACAACCCCATGACTTCCAGAGACCAAAGCCCACCATGCAGACTGTCTTAGACCACTGTCTCTCTTCCCATTCCCAGAACATCATGATGTTAGGTCTCTACTCCAACAAGAAGAAAAACATTCTTTAAAAAAAACCACTTTTCCACCAAGTGCAATGACCTTAGTCTGTCTATGTCTACTTGAACCATGCTAGAAACTGAGGATGGTGACAAGTCAGAGATGAAGGGAGAAAAACTTCCTTGTTTAAGAGCATGTCTTGGCTTTGACTGTCACTAACATAAAGGTATATCAGTATGTGTGAATCACCTTTGAAAAAGTCCAGAAGAAAACACTATTGAATACACTTTTCCCACTAGAGAGAGGATTAGAGAACAAGCATATGATACTTTAGACATGCTGCTTAATGCATCACTGACATTCAGAGTTACAATGGAATGGAATGGAATGGAATGGAATGGAATGGAAGCAAGACAAAAGAACCTTGACTCCTTCCAAGTAATTTTAAACAAAAGAAATGGTCAAGCGGTGAAAACAGAATCAGGAGTGAAACTTGGGTGGTAGCTTCCACTCTGCAGAAATGTTTTTTTCCACATATAGCATTGTATCTTCATGGTACTGTTTACATGAAAATTAGTTTAAATAGCAGCCTGAGGCCCTGGAGAAGTCTCTGAGCTAGTAATCTGGATTTTAATAATGCTGCTGTATTTCTTCACCATATTATTGCAAGTTTGTATAATGAGTAGTTTTCCTCTGAGGAAATGGCCAAGATAGTAGTACTTGAGGGATGCTCTTTAAAGGCTATTAAAATGTTGTTATTATAAGTTTTTAATATCAAGTTGGGGAAGACCTCATCAGTGAGGGTCAGTTGGGAACCACAAATCAGACTTCAGACTTTACATCCATCTGTAATGAGTACAGTCAGACAACATCTGGTCACACAGATTTGGGAGTACTGTGTCTAGGTGAAGTTGTTTGGATTCAACCTGGCATGTCTTTGTAAAACCCTTTTCTTCTGCTGAATGCAGTGTAAAAAGAGGACGTGGATCTCCGAACAAAAGTCCTTCTGTCCAGAAAGAATTTCTGTCTCTAGGGAACAGAGAATGGAAGCAAGAGGGAAAGCCATTGAAAATGTTTTAAGTAACAAATTTGCTACAGATTTTCATCACAAACAAGCTGAGTACTTTAAAATATCTCCATCCCTTCTTCTTTTCACTGACATTCTTGGTCTTGGTGGGTATTTTTATTTATTTATCTTAATGGCTGACTGATCTAAGTGTTACTGCAAATAGTACATAATAATAGTAATTCCAAAGCTCTCCCACTGTATGCTGTTTGTGTACGGAAGGACATTTCATTTCATACATCATTTACAACTCCCTGCTATAATTCTAGGAAGTTAGAAAGCTTTTAAAATTTAATGAGCAAAAATTTTATGCTTTTGCAACATCCAAAATAGGGATATACCAAGCAGTTGCATGCAGGAGATTTTCTCTTGACACGGGTTTCATTTTCGTTCCATTACACCAATAAGAATTCATCTACTCTGAAGTTAATTAAGCTGAATAGGAAAAAAGACATTTATGTGAATCATGTCCAATGTCCTAACCCATTTGCGTATATATTTTTCCTCTAAGATGCTCCCAGCTACTATATTTCATAAACAAATTGCATGTAGAAGTTGCAATTTTCTTACCTCTTTAACAGAGTGATCCTTTAAAGGAGCTCTGAAATATCTCTGTATCCTAGAGGATAATTTTTCATTCCCACTGAAAAACCATGCCCTTTCTATGTGATGCCTTGCCTGGCAGCATTGCACTCTGAGCACATTAATGCTGGGTTATTACACTGCCATAAATTAGTTAATTTATCCTAAAGTGCTTTGTGCCCATATGCAATGTTTTTTTAATTATTTAACATGTTTGAACACAGTAATTAATCTTATTTGGAACAAACATTTCTTAAGTTTGCAATGTCTATGTTCATCTCAAAACTCTTCAGTATGCTTCCCTAACTAAACATGGATCAAAAATGGACTGAAAAAGTAATGTGTCAGTCAAATGTCACGTCTTTAAGCCTGACATTTTTGGTTCAGATCATCACAGATTGGGCAAACATTTGTGGAGTCTGTCTTGGAATTCTGGAGTCAGAAACACTGAACCAGAAATTCCATGGGCGCTTATATCCATGCGGCACAGGGCCAGCCAAGAAATCTCAAGGCATACACGTGCACAAGGAGATGATGCCCAGAAATATGGGGCCTCTGTTTTTACGAGGTAATTTTTAGGAGACAAAAGTAACAGGGCACAGGGTGCTGGGTGATTACTGATGGGGACATAGGCTGCCAGGGTTTTCAACTCCCTGCCTTATCACTTGCCTGACAAGTGCCTGTGGGGAAACCAACCCTCCTTCCCCATCTGTCGAAAAGAGCTACTGCTGACCTCCTTTACAAAACTCTTGGAGATCAATCTGTGAGTAATGCTGCAGAATAGGCTCATATTCTCATTCATAAGTGAGAGCAAATCATTTGGTTTTCAGAGTTTTAAAATATCCACTGAGAAAGGAATCAATCATCCTGGATTTAAAATGTGGAATCCATATTGTCTTGCAGTCACAGCCACGTCGTGAAGCCCTTCAGTGGGGTGGAATGAACTGTGACGGATGCACTCCGTCATGCAAGTCCCATGCACAGCAGCAGGGAGAGGAGGAGGGAAGTGCCAAGGGACAAACTGCTTTCATTCTGCTTTCCTTTAATGACACACAACATCTGCCATGATACCCCTCCTCAGTGCCAAGGATTCCTTATATTTAAAGTGCAATCAAAATGCCCTGCCTGACAGAGGGTGGCAAGTAATCCAGCAAGAAGAAGTTGGGATGTTGTCATTGTCTGTGACTGCAGGTCTGTTTCTGGCTGCATCCTTGACTACCGTCCTCTCCTCTCTGAAAAAATGCTGGAGAGTTGGCACATACTCCCAAAAGTTTCTTGCAGGCATTATTCCCAGCCCTGCCGGAAAGCACCGGGACATCTCCATGCTCAGTCCATCTGTGCCCTTGAAGATGCAGTGAGATTTTCACCTCTGCTGTGGAAAAAAATTAATTTCTTTTCTTTATTTTCCACCGAGGTTGTTTGAATTGTGTTCAGGGTTTCAAATGACACTCGCTCAAAAAGACTACAGCAGTGATTGTGATAATTGATTAGCACTCTGCCTTGTCTGGAAATTATCTGCGATTTTATGCTCAAACCTCTACCTCTTTGAAGCAACAGTACTATATTTGAAATCATATATATTGGTCAGAGCTAAGATATAGGACAAGCGGGACCAGGACACCTGATTTTGAGTTATAAAAACACAGAGTTAGTGGACATGCGAAACTTTCAGCACACACACAATTCTGACATTTCAAATATGATTTGTTCCAAATCAAAAGTTCCTGTTAAATAAAGCTAAAAATTTTTTCTGCATCATTTGAAGTACTGATTTCAACACTGATTTAAGAATATATCACTTTAAATTAAATTACATATATTTTCTAATTATACATAATCATCGATTACAACTTTATTTTAGAATATGGGCTTTTAAAAATCTTAAAAAGGTGAAAGAAAACATATAGGAGAATCCTCTGTTAAATGATAACTATTTAGAGTTAACAAAATTGAGATCAATAAAAAAAGAAATCATCTTTTCCAACCAGTGTAAAATGAAATATTTTGGCTTTATTCAAATACTAAAGAGAAAAATACCATTATTTTGTCAAGTTGTCATACTTCAATGAGCCAATTAGCTTTTCCAGAACAACTTATAGCTTCCCAATTTATGTAGTGCACTCTTCTGGATTAAATTTTCCTTTTTGTTTCATTCTACAAAATTTGTAATTGAAAAAAATATCACATTGAAACTCTACTGGATGGGTTTTCATTACCTTCCATAGGAGCAGAGCCCCGTACTCGTTAATTAGCTGTAAACCAAACTAGCTCTCATTCAGGTGCAGTTAAACCTCACCCACGTGCACTGTTCTTTATAGAAGCAGCTTCAACTGTCTCCATAACGTAGCCTTGCAGTCTGCTCCTGGGGGCGGTGAAGGAGACCCCCACCACTCAGTATAGTTGACTTTTGCCACCTCTCCTCACGGGTTTGTTCAGAGCTTGTGCAGCAGCAGAGACAGAGCACTGAGTGGATTCAGAAAGGCCCAGCTGAATTAACAGTCCTCTAGAAACCTTGCCAGATGACCACAAGTGCCATGGTCATCTTTCTCTTTATCCTGGTCTCAGAACGCTTGCTACCATCTCTGCCCTAGCTAAGGGGAATAAGAGGTGATCCAAAGGAAGAGATGTGCTTTTTTCTGTTTGTTTGATTTCCTCAGGAAATAGCAAAGCCACCAAGCAGATTTACGTTGAAGAAAAAGGTGTGACCACTTGAGTCCATTTCACTGCATGTAGGACAAGAGGAGTAGCTTTGAGGAAGATCCATGTGATTAGTGGTGACATTTTCAAAATTAAATATATCAACTTTTCATTCTAAACCATCCAGCTTTGTTTTGCTATCTAATTCTACTTTTACAAGTTAACTCTTCTTAAATGGATATTTAACATCGTTTCTTGTTTTTCTTTAAACTTTCTACTTAGCAACTACTCCAAAATATTAAAAAAAAAAAAAGAAAAAGCAGAACACAGTATTTTACTTTCTCCAAAATTAAGTACAAATTTTTATTACAATGTTAAATGACATCTTTTGGCTCACCTTTATTAAACAATGCAGAAAATTCTGTTATTTTCATAGGTCTTTGGATATTGCTGTACTTTCCCAACCCCTTTGCAATGGAGGTCAGCTAGCCCAAGGGCCACAAGCCCTTTGATATTACTGGTGGCTCTTTGGTGCAAGGAAAGAGAATCTGATCTAGCATTAATGCTGCCCTTCTGTTGAAGATTTGATGCGAGTCACTAAGAGTGGCACAGATATTCCAGAAGCAATAGAGTACATACACCCTTATGCATTTTGTGAAGGATGTTTGTTGCTTTTCTTCTGAAAGAATAACACTTAAAATGCTGTGGTTCATTTATTCTAATGTCCTTTAGGCAGCCTCAGTTCCTTACAGACAATTTAAAATTCTTTCACACTCCAGAAATACCATAGGCAGTAGCAAGTTAGATAAGTCATTCTTAAAGCTATTAGTTGATAATGATGATAGCTTCAGTTCATCTGAAAAATTATTGCTCATAAAATTACTGTATCATAAGCAAACTGCACCTTTTACTGATTTGTTTATCCTTGCAACACTTTCAGCTTGGATAACACTTCTTTTTTATTAATATTGCTATTATTTATTTTCCCCTATCAGTTCCATAAGATATCTCATAAAATATACCTTATACTTGCCAGCATTAAGAGAATTACTAACTTCCAATAGAGCTGAAGTTGGATCTCTCTAGTATTGTTACAGGGAGGGAGAAGAAGAAAATGAAACGTTCAAAGCCCAATTTGGATGCTTTTGGATATTTCCCATAGCCCAAGCGACGAACAAAATTTAAAAACCTCAATAATCGTCATACAGCAGAACTACAGCATCCCTCTTGGGGAGGGGATAGAAAAGTCACAGAGAATTTGCATATTTTGTAAGTTAGGGGGAAAAAACACCATCACATACTCTTCTAAACTGATCTTCAGAAGAACTTCAGGGATTGCACTCCTGGGGATCACCTGGAGCGCTGACACATCATACGTCCCTGTATGTCTGTGGTCACTCAAGTACTAGGTACATTTTAAACTCTGCTTGAAAATCTGAGCTAAGACCTTTCAAATCGACTTTGTTCCAGTAATTAGCCAGCTGTGGACTGTGTGACGGTGCCCTTACTGGGAAATCCTGCTACTTGGTTGGATTTGTGAGACTGGACAAAGCACTGGTGCTGATGTTGCTTCAGCTGCTGGGCACTAGGGCAGTAGCAGGCCTTTCCTGAACATATGGACACAGTGAAGAGGACTGACTCTGCTCTGCCTTGCTAACCCTCTTCTGACCTTTGTTGGTCCCCACAGCAGGAGACAGGCTCCCCTTCCCGTCATCATTTAACTGTGGTGAGAAGGTGAAATCCTCATCTCTTGCACATGCAGAACAGTTCTTGGGTCAGGTCACCCACCACTTCCCTCTCAGCCAGGGTTTGGCCATCTATGTCCTCTCTTGTTGGGGGAAGGAACAACAGCAGTGGTGATCACCAACATTTAGTAGCTGGAAGAAAATATTAGAATTAAGTGATTTTTAAAAGAGCAAGGAGCCTATATGCACATTATGAATCCTCTAATTTCACACTTTCCCACCAGCTGAGTGCAAAAAGCTTTTCCTGTTGAATTACGGAGTACAGTAGAATTTTTTCTGGAAAAAAAAAATCCTAGGTAAATTCCCAGAGACTGCCTGTTTGAGAATCATCTCTCCTCTTCCCAGCATTCTTCAGGACTACGTGTGATAACTTGTGCAACCGAGCCAAGAGGCAATGCTTCCTTTGCACTGCCAGCTGCCTTTGCACCTCTCAGGCCAGAGGAGCGTCTCTTTTGGAGTTCACTACTGGCCCAAGCATGAGAGGTTTAGGCATATTTACAAGATCCTGCCTCTTAGTGATGTACCCCACGCCAGCTGAGCCATCGCAAACAATCAAATGAGTGCTCTTAAGATCTCCTATTGATCTTCGAGCTAACTCATTTTACCTTAGATTTGTGGCAGGCTTAAGTGTGCACATCCACTCAGTTATGGACAGTTACTATGTCTGAGCCATCATCCTTTGTACGCCTACATCCATTCAGCCTTAAAGGCTTGTCATCACTCATTTAGCAGCTGTATCTGCACGTGGGAGACCGGGCTGTAATGGTCTGCTTTCCCCTTGCTATAGTTCAGCACAGAAATGTAAGACATAAACCACATTTTGGGACATGGATCAATGCGCATTACTGTATGACCTACCTCCGTCCCTGATGAGGTAAAAGGCTCAGCATGGTCAGGCAGCTGTAAATTCTCTGACGTCGCATCTGGTGATAACAAGAGCACCGCAGTGAGAAGGAGAGGGCAGGACAGCTGCTGTGATTCTCTATCACTTTTCTCACAGATATCACAGAGAAAATACCTTGCCCCAGCTCTGGGGACTCCCCTTCTAAATGCCAGTCTAAAAAGCCGCTTGCAAGCTCAGAAACTGTCATAAGAGCAGCACTGACACAAGGACATTCGTGCAAGTTGCGCATTGCCAGTAAGCTGCAGGGACTTGTTTTGCTTTATACTGTTTGTCTTTTCTATTGCTCTCCAGATTTCTTGTATCCCAGGGTTTTCAGGGCTGAGCCTATTTTACTGGCCAGAAATTAGTACAGTCTTGCTGGGACTCTTTTGGTGCAAGAGGTGTTCAAATAAATACCATCACGTAATAACAAATAGTTTCAATTCACTAAAAGCAAGAAGTGTGTGTCTGTGCAGAAGTGGAGTTTCAGAAGCTTCCAAGGACAGGATGCTATTAAAATCCTTTTGTTCCTGTTTCTAAAGCAGCTCTGCTTTGCAAAAAAAACCCAGGAACCCTTCAGGTTTTCAAATACGCAGAAATTAAAGTATCTGTCACACCTGTCATCTTTAATCTGTAACATTAATTTGGTTGCATGGAAATACCACTTTTTAGTGGTGATGAAACTGTTTATTGGGGACTGCACTAACTCAGGGAGAAAACCAGCTAGATTTTCCACAGATAGCAATGGCTAGCAGAAGTAGATTATGAAAAGAAATCTATAATTGCTGAGTCCTCAGCAACTCCGTTCAGATCTCACGGTTTAAAGGAAAATTGCACTGTTTCAGTGTCTGGCAATCAACAAGATTATATGGTAAGAGTTGTTTCGCATAAACTGTGAAATGTTTAGAAATAATCTCCTTCCCTTCCACCTGACATTTATGCTGCATACTTGACAGCTTTAGCTAATTTATTACCAAACAGAAAGTCTGTTAAAGACAGAGAAACTGGGGCAAATGAGGGTGATGTGATATGCTGAAGGGCATGAAGGAAACCATAAGGGAACACAAGGCGGTTTCTGGGGACTCAGAGTCCTTTCAGCTCCTGTCTCTGCTGCACACCTCTGGGGTGAATGCTGGCAACAAGCCAGCGATGCAAACTCAGCAACTTTACAGGTCAGGAGGAAGGTCTTCTCTGCTGTTCTCCACACCCTTATCATAGTACCACTTGCCAAATGAGATGTGCTCTTTCTTCCTCTGAAGTTTAGTTGCAGTTTCTTTCTCTTATTCTTTCAAGATCTGGTCCACTCCTCCTCATTATGATCCCTGCTTCCTCTCCCAGTCCTCAAAGAAAATTGCCTCTCTCAAGGCTACTTAATCTATTTGAAATGACAAGGAAGTTTCAACGCTAAAACTCAGCCTAAGCTTTCTGTGCAGCCAGTGCAGTGAAAGCCAGGACTGCAAATCTCTTTCACCAAGCTGCTTTGAGAATTCAAAGGGGAAAAAAAGATGCATGAAAGCAGCAGCCCAGACTAGAACTGTAGAGGGAAATCAATTTAAATGTAGACCACAAAGAGGTTGGATAACACAGACCTCATCAGCTCAGTGCCACTTATGCAACAGCTGCACTCAAGTCTCAAGAAGTCATTCTTCTGGAGCTTTAACACAAAAGGTAACTCCATCAAATATTCCACTGAACACAGCAATAGCAGTCAGCTTGTTCAAGCACAGCCCTTCCACACTGTCATACAAACCCTTTATGCTGAATTGCTGCAACTACCTCGCTGCCTTGACACTACATAAATAGAGTCCCTCTGTGCTTATGTCTGTTTTCACAAAGCCACTTCAAATCCCCAGTAAAATTGAAGGTTTCATGGTGAACACTACTGGGAGAGGGAAAGGAAAAGTCTGGTAATAAGGTAACTTGTGAGTGAGTTTGGTGACAACTTTGAGGGGTTTTAATTCAAACTCCTAGTGCTTTTATTTGAGAAAGTGAAAACCTTGATGTTGGGAATTATCAAAGGTAATTGATGTCATTATGTCCTTTCTAGAGAACATATAATTATTGATGCTCGTACGCTGAGTAACCAAGTACAGAACTGCAGCTGATACAAACAGGCCAACTTGATGCCTTCCTTCTGAATAAACAAGCTATTTTCCCTGCTTTTTGTTATCTAAATATACCTGGATGCACTTGATTTAGCTTTTTAAATTTCATGTGATCACAGCCATATCCCACTCAATATCCCTGCATCTAAAAAACATGTTTATTGTGCATTGTCTCCTGTTTATGGATCTCCTACCTGTTCTGAAAATTCACAGACCACTTCCATGCTCACAATTCACTCTGTCTCACCCTGGCATTTGCAGAGAATTACATGCCCCAAAAGCTACATCGTTGAGCCTGAAGCCCTCTGGTGTGCTGAGCTGCTCTGCCTGGAGCTGCGTTGGAGGGACTAACCCTCAGGCAGGACACATTGCACCAGACTCACAGCCCAGGCAGACCACGATGAAGGGTTGGACCTGCACCCCACTGCTCACAAACCTTCTCTGTCACATACGCTTTGACTGAAGCTGTGGGAAAGTGTCAGTCAGGTGCTGTGTAATGGTCAGGATGTGGAGGTTAGACACTGAAAGTACCTCCAGGTACCGGGACTGAAGCAGGAGGTGTAGATTTTTCCCACTTTGATGTACACAGTAGCTGAACGGACCCAACCTGTGAGACTCGGCATGAGCTGTTGCAGGAGTTTGGTTGCTATTACATCACCCTTTCTACTCACTGAATAACAGAAGTCCTGCCTCCTAAACCACCCCAGTGTGCCAAGTGGAGATACTATTACAGGCTTACATCAGCCTGGACAACATCTCAACACTGGTTATTAAAAAATGCATGAAAACTCAACCCTGAAATCAAACTAAACAAGAACCCCCCCTGTTGCCAGCTGTATAGTGTACCTTGGCTACGAGGTACCTCTGGAGCGTTTATTACCTTCCCATTGCTTCTCACCTCTCCCCCACCTCTGTTAAACCATGACGTTGCTCCCAATTTATATTCCTTCCCTACCATCCTAAATACATCTCATCACTTTTCTTTGAGTCATTTTGGTTTCATGCTTTGTGTTTCTTGCTCAGAGAGCTACATAACTTACCTGCTGCTGCTCATGTGGTGGTGCTTAAGACCACTGTTTACCATTCTTCACTTCTCTTTCTCCTTCTCTCAGGCCTCTTGTTTGGAAAAATATCTTTTCCTGTCCTTCCCCAACAATTGTTCTTTCCTCCAGTACGTATATTATTGCAATTATATGTAATAATAATAAACGATATTAGTGTGTACAGACATCTGAGCCTGCAGCTCCCCAACATAACTGAGAGGCACTGCAGAGTGGATAAGAAGCTGAGAAGATACCTGGACAGAAGAAGGGATCCACTGCAGGTGGACAGAACAAGACAGTTCCTAAACAAAGTGGCTTTATGTCCTTGCAAACAACAGGCTCCAGGTTTACCAGTTTGTAACTGTGGTATATATTAAAACAGTTAACTCTAAATTCAGGAAAACATTTATTCAGTTTCCATGTTCATCAACAGGATAATTATGTTAATTATACATTTCCAGAAGTCCTATGATGCTTTTGCCTCTAGGTGACTGACATTTTGCTACCTCATTGCTGTTTCCTTCTCCAACTTACATCGTAGTACATGACATTTAGAACAGCTTGGTGAAACATGTGAAGCTGGTTTTCAGCCACTTTGTTATGTTTGAACTCCCAGCCTTGTATTAACTTCACTCTTCATGATTAAGTAAATACCTCTTTATGACAGAAAAATTAACTAAAGCAAAGATATAATTGTTTTTTCTTCATGCAATTATTTAGTTAAAATACTCGTTTCTGCTCATTTAAACTTGAAAGGAAATACATTCCAGGCAGAGTTCTGACTGAGATGAAAATATTATAAATTAGGCTGTTATAATGGGCCTAATTGTGTGGTTTAATTATTAGATTATACAGGAGAATACAAAGTAGGCATTTTATTAGATGAAGATGGTGTCATCTGTCTGCCCAAGGTCTTTGGGTAAAAACTGTAGGCTTTAAAAAGACTTTTGTTTTTCTGGTATATATAATTTTGCAGGGCTGGACAACTACTAAAACCACTAATTATATACATTAATAATCATAACTACCCAAACATTACTTGTATACATGAATAATAAAACTCCCAAACAAGCCATCAGGTTGCCAGTAAGGACAGCAGACATCCCACCTACTAAGGCATAACATCCAAATACCCAGTGTATAATTTTACTCTTTGCTGTACCTCTCGCGCCTTCCCCAAGCTAACAGCGGAGCTGCTGCAGGACTTTGTGGTATCCAATGGTACTAACAAGCACTCACCGATAAAAGCTGCCTCTGGATCAGACACACTGGCTATGCTGGTACTTCTCGTCCTACAGGCACCATCCGACCAAACCAGCTCACCAGTGTCTTCAGAAACTAAAGGAGAGTCATAAATATCCTGTAAACACATGAAATGATAACTAACTCTGAGGGTGTTTTGGAGTGATGCAAATTGATGTCCCTTTATCTTACAATTAATCTTTTTTATTTTTGTATAACTCAGTTGCTCAGTGAATAAACAACTCTCCTACCTTTGAGATTCATTTTTTCCTTAATGACATCCTGTTGCTTAGAGATTTTTTACTGTTCAGTTTTGCTGTCCTAGAGAACACATTTTTATCCTCATGTTTCTTCTAGGGTTTAGCCATTTAAAACTTGCAAGGATCTGCAGGTAGCCTAACTGTAGCCATTTTCAATCCTGTTACCTCTCTCCAATTTTAACCATTCTGAACTCCAGCTGTAGAGTGTTCTTTTCCATCTTTTATGGGACTGCTGTATTCTCACAGACTTGATATTGTGAAATGCTGAGGAGCTCCAGAAAAGCTAAAAATATTGCTTGTAATAATACCCTTCTTTCTAATGAATAAAAGTCTAAACTGACTTGATATATGTGATACTTTGTCCACTTATTAAATATGAATTTATGCATACATTAATATTACTTTACATGTTGGAGGGACCAGCCTTCTGTTGACTCTGAGTGGAATTTCATTCAAGCAGCACAAATAAGGTCAAAGACAACCTCTTCTTAATTAAAGGGAGCACATAATATTGATTTAATAAAATTTTAACATTACTTAATGACAGCTAGATATTATGTTCAGAGCAGAAAGACTGACATTTTATTGTAATCAATATGTATTTTATTAAAATCAATGTGCTCCATGAACTATTCTACAGACCCTTAATAACATCTAATCTGCCACATTGCAGAAATGGCGGGTTTGTCATCCGAAGGTAAGATTGTTTGACAGAAGAATTGCTATGTGTATAATTCACAAGTTTCGATTTTTCTTAGAGGCCAATAAATGTGATTTGTATCATTAAAAGTGGTAAGTGTTTAACCCCAGCTAATTTCAGGTAGCCAAGAGGAGTGAGGACCTGGAGAGAACCAAAGTAATAGTACGGCCAGTATTTGCCTGTCAGCTTTAAATTCAGCCCCGCTCAAACCTGTGCATAGCAGGAGAGAGGTTTCCATCCAGGACAGCCCTCAGTGCCTGTGTAAATCAGCTCCAACGGCCTCCCCCAAAACACGTCCCTGAGAAGGTGCTGCCCTGCGGCTGACATCTTCTTGGCGTCAATGTGTGCTCCAAGACTTGAAGGAGGTACCAGTTCTACCAATGCTCTCTGAAGGCCAAAGGGCTTCAGTATGCAAAGTAGGAACATGGATGTGCTTGCACCTCTACCAGCTTTATGCTGTAAAATAAATCAGCAGCTGCATGAATCATGCACACTGCCCAGTGCCTGGAACACACGGAGATACTTCACCACCTACTACGGCTGCCAACAGACTCTGCATTAGCTCAAGTGAAGGGAAGGTGTGCTTTGGACCTGAAGGATCAGGTTTTGTCTTTTTAACAGTATGAGGAGATAAGGTCATCACACCTGCAACTGTTACGGGACTTAGCTTTCACTGATCCCAGTCTAGACCACACCAGCATCAATGCTTTCCTTAGCAGTCCCCTAAATGCTTTGGTAAAAGGGGATGTGATTCTTCTTTATTTCTTTATTGCTTTCTTTAACCTATCTCCTAATTATTTTAAAGAGCATTTCTTATCTTAAAAGCTAGTGGGCAAATGACCCAAATATGCTTTTGCAGTTAATTTTATTTATTTCTTTTTGTGCAGCTATATTCAGAGAATAAAAAGAGTGAAAGCTGGCAGTCTTGTTAACCACTGCTTTAACTGTCTCCTTTCAACCTTCTTGCTGGGTTCTCTTCATCCTGTGCACAGCACCGAGAGCGTAATATATTGTTTTACATCATGCACATTGTGCAGACAGTAGCACCAAGCTCTCGTGCCTGGTCATACAGAGCAAGACAAAGATTTCTTCCATGATTTCTATTGTGTTTCACCACAGTAGTGTCAGAATTGGTAACATTAGACAGTGGCCATCACCCACTGTTCCTTGCCTACCATATCTTCAGTGAAGCTATTAAAAAGAAAAGGAGAAAGGGTTGGTGTGTTGCAGTGGAAAACTGTCCAGTTCACCTAGTTTGGGGGTGGTTGTGGACGAGGTTTGAGTCCAAGAGAGCAATTTCAGCATATATTGTCCAGAGTGACAAAACACAATATGTGAATCCCTGGCAAACACTTTCATTCTCTTCCTTTCAAGTGGGTTTTGTTTGATCATTTTGGTGCGCACAAAGGGGAGGGAGGATGAAAACCTGCTGCCACCAGGAGAGTTCTGCAGAAAAAGCCTTTCTCACAGCTCTGGCTGAATCCATGGACACAAAGCCACTTGATTTACAGGCTGCGCTCCCAGTTTTAACAGAGTTTATACTCATCATCTCGTGATTCACCTTGAAGGCTTACTTCTAATTACCTGACACAGAAATAAGCACTGTTTGTCTGTGCCTGCCATGATCACAAAACCCAGTAAGAATTGATTTGAGTCTTCCTACCTCCACCAAGGAGAATTTAATAGTACAGAATTTTCTGAACAGGGCCATACAAAATGCTGGGGTAAAAATATCAATACAAATTAAGGAACAGCAGAAAGGTGTTTCCATTATCAACTAATATTTATGACAAAACATCAAGACAAACTAATACCAGTAGTAAATTGTAGCTAGAATTGTGTCCTAGCTCACTTTTAAAAAAAATAAAAGTTGTTCTGGGTGTGAAGTCTGCCCATCCGCATGCATTTTATGCCTCACCCATAACCTTTCACACTTTGACAAGGACAGGAAAATTCAGGATTGGACCTGGGACCTAAGATAACCTCCATTTAAGATTTCTACTTAAAAACACAGTAGTATATGGCTCCTCTGTGTTTACAATATCCACCTGTACATATGTCTTCTAAAGAACATATTTCCCCTTTAGAATAACACTTTCTGATTCTGGTCTAGCATTTAACTGAAATCCTATTATAAATATCTGGATTTCTAAACAAGTATTTTTCATTCACTGTAAAGCAAAGTGAAGGAAAACAAATTTAGGAACAATAAAAACAGAACACTGAAAAAAAACATAATCAGTACAAATTTGCTTTCCAGAAGGAATCTCAGAAGATGTAGCCCAAAAGACAAGATGCAAGCATTAGAAAGAAACAAGAGTTAGAAAATTAGTAACATGGGAAAGCCTTTAACCTAATTATGGTTTTCTTATTATTTTATTGGCATGAACAAATTTTCATGGCTGAGCCAGCAAAACTGCTGTAGCCTTGCCTGCTGTAGCCTTGCCTGCTGTCATTACTCAATGTTATCTTTTATTTATACCAAATTATAAATGTGTGTGTGGCACTTTGCAAACAAACAAGAGATGCAGCCTGTGCTTCTTGGCTAAATTTCATCAGTGCTATATTTTATACATAGCTTAGATGGCACTTCTTCAGAGTCCTCCCACTGCTGAGGTCTCCTCAGACCCACAGAGCCAGTCATTTCTGCCCATAAGAAACAATAAATTGTTCACCTTCAATTGCTGAACCTTATCCCCTAACTATCTAGTCATTGAGGAGCGGCTCAACTTCTCAGCAGTTAAGCTTTGCAAACATATAAAGCAACTCTTGTGCATTTCATACTGAAAGTGAAACCCATAAATTTGGCCTCCTGTTTCATGTTTTCCTGGAACAAGATCTACCACCCTCTTGTTTGCAAGCCAGCAACAAGGCACAACACCCTACAGCAGCTTGGCGGCGAGCTGTCAGCTGCCCTGTTCAGTCGTGGAGCAGGACTCAACAGGCACTGCTCAGTCACTGGAGATATGCCTCCAGAAAGGCCTGTTGGGTGAGGAAGCCACACACAGATGATAAAATACTCTAGAAAGTTTACCCCTTTGGCCCCAGTGTGCATATTAGAATTGTATGATTCAGACCTTGCATCTTGTTGGGGAAAAGACCTTAAAGTGCTGCTAAACGTCTGCATTAGCACACGCCCAAAGCCATCTGCATCCTCACAAGTCCGAGCACTTGCCACCAAGTCCAATGCAAGCACAAGACATCCTCTTGCCTGCCTCACCTCCAAGGCCCAGATGCTCCCAACTACCTGCTAGCAAGATCAGGCCCTACACAAACTGAACAACAACAACGACGACAACAAAGAGGCAGTTTCCTCTTTTACCCAAATATCAGCCAATATGTGGAAGAGTACTGAGCTGTTCTATACCAGGTAGTTAAGAGCAGATATGCCGTGAAACATGTATTACTGTCTCTAACCCAAGTGCCCCAACCATAGTCACGCTCAATCAATCTCTCTTTCTCTAGGTCAGTGAATAGAGAACTACTCCACACAAACTAGAATAGCTTCAACAAGAATGATTAAAAGTACCTCCATGAGCCAATTCAAGGAACATATTCTAGGAGAAGACATATCATCGATATCTGGACTCAGCTGGAGCTTGTGCAGCCAGCATCATCTAGGATTTCGGGCTAAGCTAAAGCAGGATATGATAAGGGATGGTAAGAGACATTATATGTGATGGGATATGATTTACTGAACTCAGCATTTATGGCTGGTTTGCTTAGCAACACACCCCTGGAGGGCTCCATATATTACTTTTTATAAAAATACTAGTTTTACTGCACACCCAGAAACTCAGGATTTATGGCAGAGCATGTTAAATGATAGGAAAAAAAATGGTCCACGTTCTTTATTGTTTTTTGGGAACAAAAGGGCTAAGCTCAGTATAACAGGAACATAACACTCTGTACATGACAGGCAACAAATGCTTGTGAAAAAAATGTGTAAATCACCGTAAGTTAAAATATACTTCTCCGTTTTATAAGTAATTAACACACATCATTTACTATTCTTTATTTCCTGGTCCTTTCAAAGAGTTCCAGAAGTAATTCTATCCATAGAATTATATTTAATTCCACAGATAGAATTAAACTTTAATTTAACTGTACAAAATGTAGATGTCTCACCTACACTGGCCATTTTCTCTTCCTCTATAGTCATCAGAGGGAAGAGAGGGACTGCTCCATGCCTGGATGAGAGACTTTTCTCAGCTTAGGGTGGAATTGCTTTATGAAAATGGAGTAATGTCTCTGTATTGATGATAGAGAACTGGAAAACTGACTTACTTAAACAGGATTTCTAATTTCACATAGTTGGATGTAATGTGATTTTTGGAGACTGATTCTCTGCATAACAAATGACACTTAAATGAAAAAAATCTCATAAAACACAGGCATGTGCTTGTTTGTGCTGGTTTTGGCTGAGAGAGAGTTAATTTTCTTCGTAGTAGCTGACAGCTGACCCCAACTGACCTAAGGGATATTCCATACCATATGACGTCATGCTGAGCATAGAAAGCTGGGGGAAGAAGAAGGAAGCGGGGGACATTCACAGTTAGGGCTTTTGTCTTCCCAAGTAACAGGTTACACATGATGGAGCCCAGCTTCCCTGGAGATGGCTGAACACCCACCTGCCCATGGGAGATGGTGAATGAATTCCTTGTTTTGCTCTGCTCACGTGCGTGGCTTTTGCTTTACCTGTTGAACTGTCTTTATCTCAACCCATGAGTTTTCTCACTTTTACTCTTCCAGGGGTGAGTGAGCGAGCGCCTGCGTGGTGCTGAGTTGCCGGCTGGGGTTCAACCATGACATCATTGTTAAAAATTGAAAAAAATGCATGCAGAACAACCATGGATTAACCAGCCACCAACTAATCAAAATCTTTAATATGTACTTTATTCATAATTTATAGTCCAGCTTTTTTGACAGAGAAGGAACTTTTGGTCTCATTTTTATGACTTTACTGAACTATAGATTAAAATGTAACGTATTTGATACCTAGACATAGTTGGTATTAACTTACACCACAGTTTGCAAGATGGTGAGAACTGCAAGAGCTCCTGGGAAATGACTGGCCTCAGCCAATTTTAACTGAATATGAGAGCATTCACACCCCAAACCCTCTGGCTCACTGATTCACTTTTGTTTCAATGGGAGACAGGCATCTAAGTAGTATTTTGCAGGTTTAAGTCTAACAGCTTTCTGATCTTGAAGAAAGAACCCATTATTGCTTTAGGAACCAGGCCCTGACTAAGGAAAGGATTTAAGCAAAACGTTATGTTTCAGTTTGTAGTGATCAAACACATTGAATTTTTCCTAAAGGAAGGATTTTTTTTTTGTATGAGTGCCCCAAAACTTAGCCCTGCTACTTTTCACCTCAGTTGTTCATTTGGAAAAAAAAATCATTAAAGAAACTAAAGTTCATCCTAAAAATTAGCATTTCTATTACGATATATAACATATTTGTGGGAATGCATTTTTTTTAATTAGTCTACTACTAGATAGACCCAAGAAATATATTGACATTCTGCACATTGGCTCTTGAGTAAACTTAATTCCAAATTATACTGATGTCCCTCCACAACTTCCTCCGTTGCACACATATAGCCTGTCAAGTCCATGTGAAAGGCCAAAGTGAGTTTTTTGACTGGTAAATTGTCTTACATAAAAAAATATTCCTTCCTCTTTTTTTTTAGCATGAATGTTGAATAAACAACTTTTTGGTAATACAAGATAGTGAATTGCAAACATGCCAAGATCCAATTATTAATCTGATATTCAGATATTTAATTAATTCTTGGTAAGAATTCTGCAAGATCAGTTCTGAATAATTGCACTTTCTGGGAGGTTTCCATGCTAGTCCACATTTAAAAGATTATTCTGTAAGACAGTACAGCTGCAATGCCATGAGGCTACACGTACGATTAGCACACATTCAGTAACTGCCTGCACGGGTGAAAAGTAAAAACATTGAGTTATCTCTCATGAATGTGATGCAGGCAGAGGGGTTCTATTTTCAAAATTCAGGTGTGCTATGCAGTCTCTTTAATTTAATAAAACAAGCAATGATGGAAATTAGGTACATTGACATTAAACCCTATTTCTCATAATTAGAAAACAACTTTCATACGAACCTAACGGTATGCTGTTGTTCCACGAACACTTTAGTCTCACAGAAATCAGTGGTATTGTTCAGAAGGGTTATAATGCTTTTGGTCCTCGATCTGACACCTGTTTCCCCCCACATCCCCACTTTCTTAGTCTGCCACATGGGTAACTTTGGGTCAAAAAATACCCTGGCAACAAACATATAAAAATAGTTTTCAAATTCATCATTTTCCCACTCTGATCCCCTGTGCGTCCATATAACTGTTATCACCAGTGAAAAGAAAGGGAAAAAAGTAAAATGGGGCCATCCTTTTTGGCAGCATCACCAAGATATGATATACTAGATTGATTGGGAAAATATGACACACTTATGAATGCAGAAAAGAGAGTTTCCACGACAAAACCACTTGCTTAGAAAGTACTGTACTTCCCAAAGGCTCTAGATGTTATTTCTTAGTCTATGGCAACTGAATATTTCACTAACTTTCCCACATTTCTATTTTTAAAGTATTTGAAACCTGGTATGTAAGAAAACCTTTACAGTCTAAATATTTAGCACTTGTTGACATAGTATGAAACAGACTATGACCATAATTTCTAAATACACAGGAAACAGAAACAGAAAGGAAACATTTGCTCATCGAGATGCAACCTCAACTCTACCAGATATTTTGTCATATTAACTTCTTTCTCACATTTTCCAAAGTTCTCATTTGTAAATGACCCAAAAATCTACACAGCTTTTCTCCCTTGGCTCTACTGGTGGATGAAGGACTGTGAATATGATGTTTGGTGAGAAGGCAAACACTTGCTTTTTCTCCTTGCTGAGTTTGGGATGGGCTAAATGTCATGGGCTAATGGGGGATAATGGCGTATGTACATGGTCACAGAAAAACTGGTGCTGCGTTAGTGATGAGGCTACTGACAGCTGTGTCGCAGCGGAAGCTGCTGCACAGAACAGTATCATTGCTCCCTTGTGTCCTCCCTCTGTGCTGGTTTCGACTGAAAATCCTACCTATGACCTAAAAGGAAGGTGGGTTTTTTTCTGTTCAGAGTGCTAATCCAGGAACCTGAAAGACCAGAGATTTAAGGGGAGGACTAGGACAAAAATAAGGGAGAACACTAGAATAAAAGACCAAGCCTTCTACTCCTTAAAATGTATGAGCCATTCAACTGTGCCACTGTAGGGGCTTTTGAGATGCAAGCAGAAAGCTCTGATTTTCTCCTGCAGCAGACAATGGTCCACCTGCATAATACATGCTACTTAAAGTCATTACACAACCTGGGGTGTGCAGTAAATAAGTAACAAAAAAATGTTGCATTACTTTCTGCTGTATAACTGCCTGCAATATCATTTATCCCTCAAGCAAAATGAAACAATCACCTACAAAAACTACTCAGCTACTATGAATAATTGAAATGACCACCAAATCTGTAGTTCAGACCCATCCTAACATTTTCATAAAGGCAAAAAAAAAATAAGTACTTGCATTCTATAAAATCAATGAGATTTGCTGTTCTGATTCTATACATAGGTCATTCAGAAACTTATTCCCAGCTCACTTCTACTATAGGAGGTACAATTTTTTTTTTAACCAGGTGTTATTCCACAGGTTTTAATATTAATGTAAAGACAATCTTGAAAAGGCTGAGAGGTGGGAAAACAAAGCCGGTAAAGCCAGGCCAGAGAATAGCCCTTGCTCTCTGGGTTGGTACAGTAGATGTGACTTGACAAACTCAGCCTTGATGAACAGGACTCTTTATCAGAACATTACTCCTCTGAGGAATCAAAGCAGACTCCTTCAAAAAGCAATTCTGGCGTACTTCAAAAAGAACCACTGCTGAGAGATGTTCCCAAGAAGTGGAGATTTATCCTATACTACAAAAAGTAATTAACATGGCTTTTTATGTTGTATTTGTCTTGATTTGAAGGGAAATCCACTCCATGTTGTAAACTTTGTCATATTTTACAGTACTTATTTACTTACATTATCAGTTCTGCTATTAGCTAGGTTTTATGATCATTATAATGAGCACATTATATTAATCATAGTAATAAAGTCTCTCTCCTCCCCTTTATCATAGCACTAATTTTTGCTCTGGTAGAGCAAAGGGCAAAAAAGTTAGGGGGATAAAATCTGTATCCCAGTTCTTTAGGTGTGGATACCATATAAACATATGGCTGCCCAGCTCCACGGTCTGCCCTTGACTTGAAGTGGGTTGGCCAGTCTAGCTAGTGAGAGATGTGGAGCCTGTGCCGATACAGGGGCTGGCCAGGTAACCCGAGTATCTAGCTGTGGAAAGTGTGTCAACCAGTAGACCAGTTGTGACCAGGATTTCAAGGTCAGCTTCTAACACAAGTGAAACCCCCAAAGCAGGGACCTGGGGAGCTCTATTACTTGCAACTGTTTCAGGACCTTTCTTTTCACGTGTTTCTCTAAGGTACGTGATGTATTTTGAATGAATATACAAATGTGACTTGCAGAGTCAAGATGGTTGGTCATCCCCAATCTACCGTGTTTAGCACCTACTTTACTGCACTTGTTTTGGGTGGATGCAGAAGGTAGTCAAGGATTCGTGGCTGGCACATTTGCAATGTCCAGGAGCTGTTTTCGGGGGGGG
>NW_010513889.1:24989-31844 GCF_000687285.1 Phaethon lepturus
AGAAAAATTCTAACTATTTCAGATTTGCTTCTTATCCCTTCTGCTGTTTGAGTAGTGAAGAAGGCTGTATGCCAATAAGCAATGCAGCCATATGGCTTGCCTCACCCTGGAAATGTCAGCCAGAAAGACTTTGAGGACACTCATTCCTACTGTCTAAGCATTCATTGTGGCTGTGGTGATAGGAAAGGGCAAATGTCACTGTTGGCATGCCTGTACCCAGGCATGACCAACTTGGCTATTAGGGACTGCAGTAACCTGTACTGTCTGACTCTGAACTGGAAGTACTCTCCTCTGAACCACCTGTATAACATTGCATTGCTTCCTTTGGCTAGCAAGTCCTACTCAAGAAATAACAGGGCTTTCCTCATAGGTCTGACAGAATCCTGAGTTTTGGGAGCCCATCATTGATGAAACAAAATGCAGAACTTACTTAGTTTATGAACTCTGGGGAAAAGTGTATCTTCTCAGTGCATAAGCACCTACTGCAATGGGGGCCTGTTCAGGATCATATGACTAGCATACAATTTCTTCTCCTGCTCTGTCCCAGGAGCAACCCATCCCAGAGTGTGAGGAAGCACAGTTGTTTGCATTCGTATTAGATAAGCTTTTTATTATAATGGAGATTAAAAAAGCGTCCCAGTTCATTCAACCAAAGGTCCTGATCCCCGACCTCTGTAATTCCACCGATTCCCATGTGTGCTCTCACAGCAGTCGGGATCCACCAAGGCAGGACCCATTCAAGGAGGGTGGCCTGGATGCGTAAGTGTAGTTACTGCAATGGTTAGGTACACTTTCTGCATACCAAAGAGACACTAAAATAGGAAAGCTTTCATTGCCAGAAGTTAAAGTGCCTTTAATATTTATTATACAGTTAATGTGCCTCTTCAGAAAATCCTTCGAGGGAAATAACAAAGATCAATAGAGGCCTGATGAATCCTAAATGGAGAAACTAAAAGCAGTATTTATTTTTCTGTCTATGTATCTCCTAGGGATGACAGCAAATCTGCAGGCATATTATAGCAATGGCCCAGGGTATTCTATGGAGTTAAGGGAAAGGGAAAACATGTTCAAACACAAGAGCAAATACTGTGCAGTACCACAATGTTAATTACCATGCAAAGCATCAAACCACACATCTGCCGTTCCAGAAACAATGTACTCACAGAAATAATGAAAAAAACCCTAGATTATTTATCAAAATACTGTGCACAGAATTCACCCAGAACATGACATCTTTAAGAAAATACCAGCCGTCTACTGCAGAAAAAGAATGACCTATATCTTTTTGACTGCGTCAATACTAAGCTGAGTTTATTTCTTGGGATCACATTTAATTATGAAAAAGAACAAGAAAAGAAAGAGAAAACCCTGGGGAAATGATCAAATTATTAATAAAAAGTTTGGAAGTTCTGTACAACTACAACCCCTCGAGAAGTCAAAAATTCTCTGCGTCTTTATCTACATCTAGAAAGATGCCCAGGGTTTGACACCCATTTGTCATAAATGCCATTGAAATTACAGTTGATGCAAAATTTCAATGATATCAATACCACGCAGTAAGCAGGGAGTAAGGACAAATAAGATGATATTTGGCTAAGAATCATAATCATTACTGTCCCAAATGGACTCTATACTACTGATGCATACAGCTCACTGATAAGTACTCCTTAGTACCCCCATATATAATGAAACTTGTCACCTGCACTACACAACTCCACTTAGCATTTAGAATTAGAACTCACATAGACATTATGCCTGCACAAGGATTTTTTGTACAATATGTTTACGTTAACCTTGTATAATACCACACTGAATGTGTAAGGCAAATAGAATACAACATCCTTGTTACTGGAGGTTTTCTTCCATGGCTTGCTTCTTCCATGAAATGAAGTTCTTCAAACATGGGTAATTCCTTCCTCCACTGGTACAAATTTACCCAAATATATCGATATTTCAGTCAAACTCTTCCAGCTTCCCCTGACTTACATCATTTCCAGAAATAAACTCTCTAGACATTTTAAGTGTAAACCCTATTTAAGCTTCAGAGGGATCGGATATAGTTTAGTACGTCCAGCTGGCAGCTTGAATCAGAATATGTATGTGCCATCAGGCTGCTTGTCCTCTCTCTGTGCTTGACTGGAAACAGAAGGGTCTGCAACTTGAGAGAAAATCTTTTTTACTAAATTTATTATTGACTAGAGTGGTTCCACTAGGCATCCATCTGGATCCTGCATGCTTCCCAGCACCACCCACTTCCATCTTACAATCTGAAGTTAAATGTTAAATTAAATAAGGTGAAGCCTGGTGGAAGAAATACTATCTCATTCCTTGAGGCTATTCAGCATAGTTTATATGATGCCTATATTTGAATAAACACAATGTGAACAAAATTTCTCATTCACACTTTATGACTTTAGTCTCTAACAGAGTTAAGAGATGTTTATTTGGAAGAAGATCACCCATCTAAAAGTTTCAGGGAACTTTCTCCTGAACCCTATCATAACTGGGGTAACGCCAATATTTCAGCGTTAAGAAGAAGTGCTGGCCAAGTTTTTGAATGTGCGAATTTCTGGAGAAGCTGGATGCTGAAATATTTCTTATAATATAAATGTTTTGTGATGAATATGTCTTGATAGAATAGTCTACTAACTGAAGACAGCATCACCGAAAGAACTCTTCAATTGTCCAGGCACCAAAATGACAAGAAATTGGTATTTTTTTATTGTTAGCTACATAATTGTTTAAAAGAGCAATAAGTTGTTAAAAGTAGATACAAAATGAAACTAAAGTGATTTTTTTATATAGGATGTTTGGCACCAAAGTGAGAGATAATCTTTCAAAACTCTGGCTTTTAACGGCCTTTTGAAAACCTATCTTTCAGTCACTGGTTTAGATTTTCAATTTTTGCTATTTTGTAAAAACTTCATGTTCTTTACCACCTACCTCCCTTCTATCTTTTATTCAAAACACCCTGTTTAGATTAGGAAGAATCAACAGATGATTATCTGCCCATTAAATCAAATCACTTGGCACTGAGAAATTCTGGATTCTTGGCAGCAGGTTATTTATACAGAAGAAAGTTGGCAATAAAGAATAGCCAACCATTACAGTTTTAGCATCTGAAATATCTGTAATAACTCCTGATATGAAATATTAAGAGAATGGATGTTGGCTTTATTTATTAAAGTACCCCCTTGCTGAGGAAATAGTCTTGAAAATTATTGTTTAACGCCGTGCATTAATTAAGTTCTACCTAAAAATCCCATATTCTAGATTTCATGATTTATTTATTTTGGTTGTAAGATTTATTGTAGTAATTCAATACAGTTGGATGCCTTTCCTTCTCGTTTCATCCCAGCAGTGTTTTTATTGTATTCTTCTTTCAGTACATAAGCCTGTAAAGTAATCCCTGTTGATTTAAAGACAATGATAGACCTATGGTTGTTCATATAAAAAAAATTGCTTCTTTAAGAAAAACAAAATGATAAATGGTTTTCTTTGGAGTATTTGTTCTATGAATATAAAAAGTTTTAATGTAAAAGTGAAGTTACTGAAGTTCTTCTTTGTTTCAAAAGATTTCGGAAACTCACAGACACAGTAACAAACCAGACTTGAGCATGTTGTGTTGGGATGCCTTGTGGTCATGTTTTCTCATTACCTAGCTATTCTTTAAAGCCCAAAATAAGTGGTAAGTATCTCAAATAACTAGAAATGAAGCAAACTGCTCATGATCAAGGAGCACTGTAATGAAAGGAAAGGTGGAAGTGAGAAATCTATGTGAAGATAAGGAAAGGGTTCGAAAAGGACAGTTATTAAAATACAGTATTGCAGAGCTACGTGAGAAGAGCAGAGGAATAAAGATGATGTCTGATGAAGCTGCTGTTAATACAAATATTTTTTTTTTTCGCAGGTTCAAAAAGGGATTCAGAATTCTCAGAAATCCAGTCAGGAAGCAGTTCTGTCTTAGAGGATGGCTGGAAAAAGGGAGATCTGGCTTACCTTCAGGCAGAAATGTCAGGGCAACCTTTGATCTTCAGAAAACTTCTTTCCAACAGACCAGTGGTTCGAAAGGGAAGTGCAGGAAGCAGAAAAAGAAGGTAAAAGCAACAGCTGCACTCTCCTGAAAGAGTGGAGCAGTCGAGTGCAAGGTGTGAAAGAGACGGGGGGGAGAAGAAAAGAGAGGAGGCAGAGAAAGAAAGAGAAAGAGCAAGACTTTTTTTCCCAGATAGAAAGGAAAGCATCTTAGCAGCTCAGCTGGCACTAAGTCCTAATGGATCACAGTGGAATAAGCATATCTCCCTATCTTCAAAATGAAATGTGAAATGGCCTAACTAAATAGCAAATCCATGAGAGAAATAATGTAAGACAAAGTACTGTACTTCTAACTTGCTGGTTATGTTCCTCTGAAAAAGGGTATATTTGCACAATGCAAGCCAAAACTGCAGTGTCTTTTACTAGACGGGCAGCTCTAAATTGTAAACTACCTACTTCAATCCTTTTGAAGTTTAAATAGACATGATCCACCAAGAAAAATTAGACAGAAGATAGGAAGCACTTGAGTGAGTCACACAGGCATTTCAAGGAAGTTTAAAAAAATCAATAGTAGAAAGCTACGGAATCCTCTGTCCACATAGATGTGTTTATGCTCTAAAAATAAATGGTAAGATCTCTTTAAGTCCTTCCATTTCTTCCATCATTAACATTAACTTTCATAACTCCCAGTAGAGCTTTATTTTGTCACCATAGCCTCAGTGGCATTCACATTTCAATGTTTTGCAGCTAGTAAATAATTACAGCAGAATCACAGAGTGACCATAAAAGGTCGCTAGTACATATTAAACAAAAACATGCTTTAATTGAAGCATAGATTGAAGGACAGAAGTAATTTACAACACAGAATATGTATTTTCATCAACTAGTTTAATGTAAATTAAAAATTACTATTTCTTACAGTGGGAAAAAAACATTTTTGATTATACCTATTTTTTTCCATTTTACATGAAATACTACATTTGGTGCTTTGCAACCTCCGTGAAAGACTCCATAGAAATATCAAGTATTGTTGATTAAAATTGTGTAAGATGATTGAATATAAAAGATAGGATTACATGGAAGAAGATATAAAGAATTTGTATCTAGTTCACTTTCTAATTAAGGAGAGCGAAATTGGATTATATTGATCCAATTAGTAGCATTTTTCTCTAATCCTTCTCAATTGTTTGTATGATGCAATGATGATTGCCATTTGCTAAACTGCCTTCTATAGAAAGGCAAATTTCACTGCTTATCTGACTGAAAGAGAATGAAACACTAATAGCGTGGATGTCTCCCTTTGAGCACTGATCACTTCTTCATGTTCAATCCGAAAGTGACAGAAACATTTTAGTGAATCCCTGTTTGCACTCCTACAAGCTAGCAAAGGACTGCAGACTAAAAAGACCTGAGGAAGATGTCTTTTCCAGAGCATAGCCAAGAAAGTACTAATTTGAGAAAATGTCATAATAAATTTTCAAATCTGACCTTAAAGTGCTCTGACGTTTTGAATGTCAATCTTTGAAACATTTTCAGGGAGAATGCTTTCCACATGATGTCTCATCAAAATTTCAGAAACTCAGGGACATTAAAAAAATCCTCAAGAAAAAAGAAAAGTACCCCACATCACTATGTCCTTCTTGAAAATCTTAGCCACTCTCCTTTTCCTGAAACTATTTTGAATTGTAAAAAATTGCCTAGCCGAGATACCTTGATGTCTTTACTCATTTAACACAATGCCAGCTATTCCAACATAATGTTGGAAGTATTTGCTCAGCAGACCAGCACTTACAGATAATTCTACAGTTAGTAGTGAAGAGAAAAACATAAATGATGGTAATCTGCAACATGCTCAGGAGGCACAAGGTTTGAACTATCCTGACTTCGACATTTTGGACAGGAAATTTAATAGATCTGAAACCTTTAAAGAAAAGCATTGTGTTGCCCATTTCACTTCCACGGTGAAACATATATTCTCCCTCTTAGCTCTGCTCTGACAATTTACCACTATTTAAAACATAGTTAAGATGTTAAACACCACCCAGAGACCAGTATTTGCAACAGACCTCAGAGTCGAAGACAATGGTGACTCACGATGTTTCACAGCAGCTTCAGTTTAAAAGATGTAGAGTAAAACTGAGAAAACTTTCTCAGTAAAACTGAGAAGCCTTTCCAGCTTGTGACTGTTGTATAGTCACAGATTATTCAAATACTTCTGACAAAGGAGAAGAAAGTAAAAAATATGGCATACACTGTAAGTGGTTTGAAAAATATTTTTGTGGTTTGTTCTGTTGCATTTGAAAGGCATATGTGCTGGTTTTGGCTGGGATAGAGTTAATTTTCTTCATAGTAGCTAGTACAGCACTATGTTTCAGATCTGTGCTGAAAACAGTGTCGATAATACAGCAATAACAATCCTCATTATTGCTGAGCTGGGCTTACACAGAATCAAGGTCTTTTCTGCTTCTCACACCACCCCACCAGCGAGGAGGCTGGGGGGGCACAAGAAGCTGGGAGGGGACACAGCTGAGACAGCTGACCCCAACTGACCTAAGGGATATCCCATACCATATGACGTCATGCTGAGCATAGAAAGCTGGGGGAAGAAGAAGGAAGCGGGGGACATTCACAGTTAGGGCTTTTGTCTTCCCAAGTAACAGGTTACACATGATGGAGCCCAGCTTCCCTGGAGATGGCTGAACACCCACCTGCCCATGGGAAATGGTGAATGAATTCCTTGTTTTGCTCTGCTTGTGTGCATGGCTTTTGCTTTACCTATTGAACTGTCTTTATCTCAACCCACGAGTTTTCTCACTTTTACTC
>NW_010513889.1:31875-105953 GCF_000687285.1 Phaethon lepturus
TCCGATCCTCTCGCCCGTCCCACCAGGGGTGAGTGAGTGAGTGCCTGCGTGGTGCTGAGTTGCCAGCTGGGGTTAAATCTTGACAGCATAGAGAGCAAAAAATAAAGTATATTTGTAGAAAATACTATACTTAATATAGTGCATGATTTGAAACCTGCAAATTGTTCAATGAACTGGAACAGTAGGAAGTGAATATTTCCCTTTCCTGATGATTCACAAGTTCAAATCTTTATAGAGGTGTGCTACAGAACCCTGAAATCAAAGTTGTCTTTGGTACATCCAAAGTTTTTCAGACTTTCTATTCTTAAAACAAATATTTTGTCTAAGGTGTATCCCTTGTTTAAAAATCACACAAAAACCCAGAATTACTCCTAAAGATAATGAGCTTGTACATATGGTATAGTGAGGTTTTGGTTGAAAATCAGGAATTTCAAGCCTTCTGAAGTAACTATAATTCAGGTCAAAGGAGCATAGAAGAAAAAAGGCAAAATGGGAAAGTGATAGATGGGTTTGGCACCTACATTCAGAGGCACTTGGACACAGGGTTTGGGGATTGAGATTGCAACTAATCTTAAGAAAGAACAGTGTCTATCTAGAACAAGATCCATCTATTATCTGAAGAGAGAGGAATCAAGAATAGTATAATTAGATGTTAAACTGATGGAGGTCATGTCAGTAGCAGTGCAAATAGTTTGCTTAGACCTGCAGTAAGGTAGGTATCACATTAATTGTGTATATTTCTGAGGAGGTAGAAAACCAACATACTTCACTCTAAATATGAGCCTATTGTCATGAGCTCAAGTGTATCACCTAATTTTTATAGTTACCATAAGTAACCATCAGTCTTTCAAAAACAGAAGATCACAACTTAATGAAATGATAATTACTGGGAAAAAAAAGTAAAAACATCCTTGAAGAAAAACTATAGTTAATATTAAAAAATAGAGTTGCCTAAATTAAAACCTGAATTTCAGTTGAGTCAATAGAGCATACAAGAAAGCTCAAAAATTGAAAGAAAAGCGCCCCAAATGAGAAAAAAATGAGAAAGCTAGAAAGGAATAGTTAGCAGAAAATCAACACATGCACTGTCTGCTGAGATGTGATAAGGAGGCATCAACTACATTAGTGAACAGTTTGAAACACTTGAATGGAAAAACAACCAGGACATACTTAGGGAGGTTCAATGCAGAGCGAGAAAACTCGCTGAATACTGGAGGCAAGAATGGATATGTAAAGTCAAGCACTGTTAAAAGAATATTCTAACAGTATGTAAAAGACACTCTAATCACCACATCTAATTGCAAAGAGGAATAACGTTCTAAAGTGGCTCAAATGTCTTATGTATAAAGAAGAATAATTAACAATCAAATTGAAAGCTGCTGTCTTGATAGATGATGTATATTAGGACAATGAAACTGCAGTCCGTAATTTGAATGATGAAGAGAATCTCAGATTATTGTAAGTGTAGCATTCTTTTTGTGAAACTTCAACTTATTTCAATATAAAATTGGTTTAAGGAAGTTTTCTTAAAAGAGTAGAATTTGCCATGAATGTCTCTTTCTGTCTTCAGCGTAGCTCAGCTCCTACCTGAATTGAAAGAATTAATTTTCAGAAGCGACTCTACCTAAGTTTGGGTGACCGCAACCAAGACATCCTCAGTCAGAAGTGCTCTTCCTTTTTTAAAATTATGCAATTTGTGCTTTCTGCAAGAGGTTGCAGAAAGCAGCTCTTAAACCCTGAGTTTAATGCTCTCTCTGACAGCACTGGAATCAGAAATAAGTCTACAATACAGTAAGCAGAGAGTACATCTAAATGAACAAGTAATTTAATGAAAAGCAGCTTTTCCATAGAGCACAATGGTTGGTGTTCAAGTCCCTGCATCCAGAATGTGTGTTTTGGGGTGGAGTCTCAAACCAGCTTTTTTGTGGTATCTTGGAGCAGATGTTCCCACTGTGTATGTGCCATTCAAATAGCTCCAAAACACCCTTTTTTTGGACTTTCTATCTCCCTTGGGCTTGGAGCACATTTGGTGATAGCTAACAAAAAGATCTGGGACCAGTTTCCTTTGAAGGCAATCGAGTTTGCGTGCACCAAAACCATTCTGCAAACAGAATGAGTGCACAGTAGTGACATTCAAGGAATTCACTTCAAAACCATACCATTGCTCCAAAACAAATCACTAATCTAGATATAGTGACATCTCTGGACCAGACAAGATTTAGAATCATAGAATCATAGAAACATTGAGGTTGGAAAAGACCCTTAAGATCATCAAGTCCAACTGGTAACCTAGCACTGCCAAGTCCACCACTAAACCATGTCCCTAAGCACCACATCTACACGTCTTTTAAATACCTCCAGAGATGGTGACACAACCACTCCCCTGGGCAGCCTGTTCCAATGCTTGACAACCCTTTTGGTGAAAAAATGTTTCCTACTATCCAATCTAAACCTCCCCTGGTGCAACTTGAAGTCATCTCCTTTGTCCTATCACTTGTTACCTGGGAGAAGAGACCAACACCCACATTACAACCTCCTTTCAGGTAGCTGTAGAGAGTGATAAGGTCTCCCATGAGCATCCTTTTCTCCAGGCTAAGTAACTCGGGTTCCCTCATCCACTCTGCACAGGACTTGTTCACTAGATCCTTCATGAGCTTCGTTATTTTTTGCATGCAATTTAGAGCAGACATGCTTAGAACACCTGAAGTGCTGAAGAAAATTTGTTTGAAGTTGTCTGAAGTTGTTTGAAGTGTTGTGTAATTTTCAAATATTGTTACCAGCAGCCAGGATATTTGAATAAAATTACAAACTGAAAAGTGTTAAATATGAAAAGTTATGACATTCAGCAAAAGAAATTCTTAATACTAAGTAATCAAAATTTAAGTGAATAGATGCATAAAGTGCAATTTTCTGATTCACCAAAAGTCACAAGAGATCAGATCTAAGTCTTCCACTGATGTAGAAATGAACACTGACAATGCTGATTTCTAGAATGGAAAAATCCCTTCAAATGAGGCAGTTCAGTATCACAATTCTGTTTGGGGCCTGGTTTGGTTGACTTATTTCATTTCTCAAAGGTTGTGCATGAAACTCGTTAGCAGGTTATAATGATGGAAAATGATGGAAGGCTTTTCAGCCTTTAAAGACATTAATATACACAATTTAGTCTCCTGAGCAACCCAAGTCACGGCATTTGCAATAATCTTTGTTTTGTATCCATATGCCTGACATACACTGTGTTCTTCAAAAAAATAATTCTTGATTTTGAGATGTCATGTATGGAGAATACACTGATTCTTCTGCTGATGTATTCCCACAGTTGCTCACCATCGTCACTGTGGAAAATGTGTACTTCATTTTTTAGCCTGAATCTTTTTATCTTCAACCATCGGATGCCCTTCCCTGATCAATTCAAGATTCCTATATTTTGATCAGCTTCCCCTCTGTCAGAGTACTTACAGACTGCAATCAGGTTACCTCCAAACCTTTTCTTTGATAGATGTAAATCGAATTATTTTCTTAATTTGCTGGACAAGGGGGAAGGCTGAGACACTTAAATTTACCATTGGCAATAACAGTCCAGGAGGCTGCCAGTCTCACCCACGCAGTTTCTGGCTGAACATAACAAGAGTGTGCAGAGCTGAACTCTATAATAAGGAAACTGGTGTGTCTGCCTTTAAAATGTGGAAAAAAATCTGAATTACAGCTAGGCAGCTATCACAGTGCCCAAACTAAATTCCTCTAAAAGAAACTGTTTTAAAAGAAGGAACACTATCATCAGGATGAGATGTCCCATAGGCAGGCTAATGAGACAAAATGACTAGACAAAATTATGATTGAGAATCGTAATATTTTTAATTAGGCTTGTTGGTCTGTTCATGAAAATAAGCAATGGAGAAAAAAGCTAGCAGATGTTGCTCATTTATCATTAACCCTAAAAGTCCCATTCGTTGGTCCTGCAAGCGAAGTACCACCATGGGTCAGGAGAAGACAACAAACCTGGCTAGTGAAACGGTACCAGAACACACCGGGTTAAGCAATATAGGATGGAATCTTTCAGCTGAAAGACAATTATAGAATTGACAGAGGACCCAAACCACAGACATTAGATACACTATATCGACTACATGAAAGCTTTCGACTCGGCAGGTCAGCTGAGATCACCCAACTCATGGAGCAATAAATAGTTCCTTCTGAAAGTTGGAAAAAAGATGTAATCAATACTTATTCTATTAAAGACTTTTTTTAAAAAAATGTCCAGGGCAGGAATATTTCTGTTCTCTCATATGCCATTATAATTATAAGGCATCGAAAAAGCACCACAGCTCTGAGGCTCAGTAAGCACCTTCAGGTAAGCACAAGAAAGGCTAACAAAACTCTCTGTTACCATCAGCAAACTTCTGAGTTTTGCTGGATGAATTGTTCATTGTTCTAGGGTAATAATTACCTACTGAATGATTGCAGGATAAAGCTGACAAATATACTACACCGGAGACAGAATAAAATGTGCAAGAATGCATTAGAGACAGCATAAAAAGCAAGTCTTTTGGTGTTGCACAGACTATCTGTCATGGAAATCACGAGGGCTCTGATGTAAAGTTGACAGCTGCAGTGTAAGAAACAAACAGAATAGAACAGAATAGCTAATCATTTTTTAAAAGATGGCCTTGTGGCCACAGACATGCTCTGCATCATTAGTTGTGTCACTTGATTACCTTCCACATGCATCCACCACCCATCTCATTGCCGTGTTGCTACTACACTTCTCGGTGGCTAACAGCAGTGAAATCACGGGGGTTTCTCTGCCTGGCTTGATGCAGCTTAACAACAGATCACTTCTCTTAGAAGAGAGGAGTAGACTTGCAAGTACTACACACAAAAGCAGAGCTACTGTTTTTGTGGGTCCACAGATTCAAAATGCCTCTCAGTTTTGTGTGGTTTTGTGACACTTGCTGCTGACACTGATACCAGTGGCATCCCTTCTACATTTTTATGCTGTATGTTTAAAACATAATTGCTAAACTCACTCTTTGCACAACACCATAACCCAGGAACTGTTGGATCCTAAGCAACATGAAAAACACCTGTTGTCCCAGCAGGCTGTTCTTTCTGGTGATGACATGTTAAACAGCAATAAAGTTGGTTCCCACATTTTTGAACATTTTTCAGAAGCCTCCTGTCTATAGATTGTCGATATATTTTGATTAGATATTTCTTAATGTCTATTTCTTATTAGATTTCTTCTCCTCATATCTGATTTGCTGTATGTGTTTTATTTATGTATGACCTAATATTAGTGAAATTGTGCTTCCCCTGTAAACTGACAACAACTCTGAAACATATTGATACTGACCCCCCTGAGAGGAAAATTTGGCCATTTCTACATAATTTAACTACATTTAATTGATCCACAGCTGTAGTATGAACACACTAGGAATGGATTTTCAATACTGTTTTGCTATCTAAGCATATAGGTGGAATTTAGAGATTTCTTCTGTAAATGTAGATGTAGACAGAATTTATTGGTCTCATTGGTTTCTCTAGGTAGTGGACAACCCATTCCCTTAGGCATTTATAAATCCTTGGAGACTCTTTGCGATGTTTTTGACCACCAAAGATCTTGCAATACTGAAACTCTGTCACTCTCCCCCTAGATCCTTGCGGTGTAAGCAGAAGGGAAGGATGATTCGTGGCACAGGCAGTGTGTTGGATGTTTGCCCATTGGACAAAAAGAACTCTGCATAGAGATGTGTTTTTGGCTGGAACAGCCAACAGACCTTAGCTCTTGTTACGCTGGGGCAGCTCAACCTACAGCAACACACCCTCAAGAGGAGTCTTTACAATGACGGAGTCTCCTGCCCCACACTGCTGCAGATGCAGTTTCATCTCCATGGGCAGGCCAAAAGCATGGCATGAAAGTGTATTTGCCAGCCTGCAATTCTCCAGCAGCCTTTGTGACATGAATTTTAGTATCAGAAAGTGAAAAATGGACTTATGTTTCACATATTGCAATAAATTAATGACCTCTTGCATCCAGTTTGCCTGCTGAGGCTGAATGGCAATGGCTATTGTCCCTGGGGGCTACATCCCCACAGATCAGGATCGCCTTATATTTCACTTCTGCACACATCTTTCCTTGTGACCTTCAAAGCCTCAAAATGCTCCATGGTTATAAAAGTTTCTCAAAGGGTCCTTCCTCTCTCCCAGATCTTCACAAAGCTTTTATTTCAGTGCTGTGCTAGGATTTCAGTTTTATCAGCTCTGGCTTTATTCCAGAAGTAATTAAAGAGTTATAACTAGGCTGTGTTTCCCTAGCTCCTGTAATCCTATACCGCAAAAGAAGTGATATAAATGAGGTACATTATTATTATATACTAGATAAGAACCAATGTTGTAATTAGGTACTGCATCCACTTTGTAATCACTATGGTTTTAATTTCCAATCAAAAGCATCAAAGTCTGAAAAGAGTGACCCCGCTATTGAACAATTCCTTTTCGTTTTCCGTGACAATGAATTTTCAAAGGTAAAAGAGGGGTAGGGAGGAATGATGTTTTATTCTAAAGCTTCTACATAACTATAGCAATTAGAGACACTTTTCATGAGCTTGGTCAGCTTTTACTGCTCACGTTTAGCTGTTGGTTAGAAGTGTCTCTGAACATCATAATGCGTTTGGTGCACCAGAGTCTGTCTCACCATTATAAATACCATCTAGACACACTAATGATTGCAGAGCTTAGTGGAAAAGGTTAGTAATAAATATGGAGGATGTTGGTACAGGTAACGTAAAAGGAATTTAGAAATCTACTTCAGAAAATTGCTGTGTGCTATTTTACCTGTTTCTTATTCTCTCTTGTTATTAGCGGTATTAAACCAGCACCTAAATATCACAGTCAGGCTCCGTTGTGCTAGATATTCAACAAATACAAAAAGAAGCCTTGTCCTAGAAAGGTTTGCTGCCACACTGCACCCCAAAGGTCTAGAGCACAGAAACTACGTAAGTGGGAAAGACTCTTCTGCTGTAAACTACTCCTTTGAGTAGAATGCATTATACCAAAAAATTTGAAATTATTTTTTTTTTCATTAGTATAACTGTGCATCCCCACCCCAGGGCTCTTCCCAATGCATGTATGTTAACAAGAGCTGAAGAAAAAGGGTCAGATATCTGAGTGACAGAGAAGTCATTAGGCACCCAGAGCAGGTAGGACAGCAAGAAGCAGATCAGATCTCCCACTGGCCACAGAGCAGAGGCTTCCCAGCCCTGGGAGCAACAGAAATGGTCACTGAAAAGTCACTCGGAAACTCTTCAGAGGGATTTTTCCTTGATTTTCCTTGAATGAAAAATCCAAGCAGAAAGCGAGGTTTCAGCCTGCTCTCCTCTTTGGAGATGGGAGCATCTGAATGGGAAGGATTATATGACTAGAAAAACTGCAGCCAGAGAAACATCAGTTGGGGACTGTGAATCGGTCCAAGTTGTTCAATAGGCAATGGAGTTCACTGATGGGTTTGAATAGCTGAGTAAGTTCTGCAGTTGCCTGACTGGGTCCTCTCAGTGTTTTCAAAGCACAAAGGGTTTTTTGTTATCATTATCAATATCTTTTTGTTCTGAAATTTATTTAAAAATTAGTTAAAAGTTAAATGTCAAAACACTATGTATTGACATTATCAAACAGTTTCCACTGTTTTGCATTGGGTTTCATCTTCCTTTGATTCATCTGTTTATTGATATTTTTAAGATTCTGATTTTTCAGTCTCTTTTGAGGTGGAATTTTTTTTACTATGCATGTTCTCACAGGAGAAGAAAAACAGTGCTGCCTAGTTCTACTCAGAGCTTTTGCTTGTTTAAAGACAACATTTTGCAAGCAAAACTAAAACATGATTATTTGATATCCTGTCCTGATAATTTTACTCATACTGGCTATTGTTTAATTCTACAAAAAAGTCCTACAAAAGTCTAAGACAAAAGAAACAGGAAGTATTTTGAGACCAGATGTATAATTTAGTGTTCAATACCCTAGATTATTCTGTCCCACCAATCTTAGTTTCTTAATATTCTTAATATTACCTACTGATACTCTTAGCAGTGTATCTAGTCTTCCAGGTGGAAACTAGGAGAGGAAGTCTTGCATGCCATGGTTGCCTGTCATATGCACTGTGCCTTATTAATATTAACTTCATCCACCATAAATCTTCACTTCCATTTCTCTTTTTATCATATTCATTTTCCTCCGTCATATTATAACCCTCAATGCTCTTTTCCTTCATGAGATTCGTGGCACTCAGGTATTTATTCTGGTCTGTTTCCCTGACCTTTCATAATAACTTCCATCATATCTTTTTCCTTCATAACATTTTTTCTGTCACTGATGCTTTCTCTTGGTTTTGGTTCATTTTCTTAGCCTTAAAAATGGTCTCAGAAACTTCCATTGGGGAAGTGGTGGGGGAGGCTGTGGGGGAGAGTGAAAAAAGGAAAAAGTGTGGAGAAAGGGATGAGGGAAGGAGAAAGGAAAAAAGGAAAAGGGAAAAGGAAATACAGGTTCCAAAAGGAAATACAGGTTCCCTTTACCCATTTTCTCCATTTGTCCACCAGCTTTCTTTCTGAGTGCAGATCTTTCAGTTATATAATTTACTTTCCAGATGAATTCCTCATTGATTATCCCCTTCCTTGGCTATTTACTTTTTTCCTTTTATTTCAAATAGACAGTCTTTTCTGGATTGTCTTCCAAGTATAACAATTCTTTCCACAGTCTCAGCTTTCTATCACTTTTGACCCAGACAAAAGTAATCCTCTGTACGAGGCAGTCTACAGTGCATTTGTGGCCACCTGGGCTGCTTGAGTATAGGGGCTACCTTGACACTGTTTTTACAACCCACAACTTGCAACATGGTGGAATTCTATGACTCTCTGATTTCCATGCTATCACTGTAATCAGTGGTATGATTGGTGATACACTGCTTACGTATATGTATTTCAAAGACAGTATGTATACTGACAAACTTTTGCTGTCTCAAAGCATCTCTCATTATAAAAAATTAGAGAGCAATTTAATGGTAAGGGAAGTCAAATGCAAGCAATAGCTAAAGATCGTTTCTTCCAAGAGCTTTTTTTCAGGTGTAGAGAAAATGCCCATAGACTTTCCCATAGCATAAGGATATTTCTTGGGTGTCTCCCATACCAGCCATATGTGTGACACCTCACCAAAGCACAGCAAGGTGTGTTGGGGCTGTGGCAAGAGCAGTGAGTTGGTCTGATACACATGGCACATTCGCAGTCAAAAGCTGGTTCAGAAGACACCCTTCCAAATCTGTCTAGAGAGTCTCAGGGTTTTCTTTATAAGTCTCAAAGCTCTCAAATCTGCTTCATTCTACTGATAAATGTATTAAATCACAGGTGAGTTAACATTTATTCTCCTTCCTCATTACAAGAATATATGTGTTATTATCCATACTGTTAAAGAGCTTTTTACCACTCTGAATTTTTTCCCTTTGGTAGTGTTTTGGGCTTGATCCAGATGCCTCCACAACTTGGCCTTTCTCACAGAGAGAGAGAGATTTACTTTCCTAAACCCAGGTACTAAATCCTTAAATTATGATTTAAGTGGACATTTACTATCACGTTAGATCGCTATTAGAAGCATCATTCTCGTTCAAAGCATTCAGGAAAGTACAACTTTAGAAATGAGCTATGCCATTGACTAGAATTATAGACCAGTTTTGTGCTGCTATAGATAGCTGTGTAGGCTCCTAAAGTCAGGCAGTTCCTCTTAATGGCTCTTTCTAAGAATTTCAGAAGTGCTCACCCCTCTGTGCAACTAGTTACTATCACTAAGCCTATGATACGGTTGCATGGGAAACGGTGTTCCTCTCAGCAGTTTGATCGTTAGATATCTTAGTGCTGATCATTTACTGGACATCAGCATCGTCCCTAATGCTATGCAAATCCAAGGCTTATAAAAGCGTGACTCATTAGGGCTATTTTGCCAAAATTTTATGAAGGTGCTCCAGGGATTCACTGAGCCCATTATTTATCTTCTGCTGTCTTAAAAAGTCAATCTGTAGCAAATTAGTAAGTGCAAATTAGTAAGTGCAAATTAGTAAGTGCAAATTACGTTGCAGAAGGAATAATGAATACATTCTACAACAGAGAACCAATGCAACAGAGAGCACTGAGGATTGAGAGACACTGTGGTAACACTGGCCTGGGTCTGAAGATCAAAATGCACTAATCTATAAATTTAATTTTCCCATGTGACATATAATTTTAACAGAGGTATTTAGTGTGGGCACCCACACCTGTTACAGAAGATGATAAACATATTTTGAGCCAAGACTCCCCCCTGCCCCCCAAATCATTAGCATTCATCTCAAATTCAGATGCTGCTTTCTTCAAGCCTCAAGATTAGGGTCAAACTGCTCCTCCAAAGCCTGAAAAATGTTAATTAGTCACTGGGACCAAAATTTTTTACATGCATTTGTTTTCTAAAGCTACAAATTTTCTTTCCAGTACACTCAGCCTTTGCTCAGTGATTTCTTTCTCTTTTTCTCCAAATTAATTCTTTCATGTTCTGTAAATGGTCTATTTAAAACCAGAAATAGAGATGTATCTGTCAGCATTCCTGTCATCAAGTGAAAGCAGTGTCTCACCAGCAAAAAGGCTTATAGTACCCCCCAGGAAAAGTACATAAATGTCACAACTACCCAGCATTTCAGCTTTGTAGCTGCTGGACAGGAATTGCTAAGAAAAGAGCAATCATTTCATCTCCACACACATAGAAAAGACAGTCTATTCTGATTGTAACTTAATAGGCAAGACTGATTTATTTTCCAAAAAAAGTGGTTAACAGTGGAAAAATACTGTAAGTTAATAATCAGCATATATTGTATAGTACAGAATATTATAAACCTAGTTTTATTACAGGAAAAATCACTTATAACAGTGCCAAGTTGTCTGGTGCTAGGACACTACATAAAACTCTTGCTGATTCGTGCTGGTTGACAGCCAGACCAGGTGGGTCTTACTAGCTTTAACTCAAGAGTGCAGAACTGGGGAGAATCCCTCAAAGGCAAGAGGAAAACAGGGACACACAAAGTCCAAGGCCCTGCAGGCACCTAGAGAACAAGAGCAAAACCAGGCTGAGAGCCAGATTGTGCCAGAATCGAAGTCATGGGAGGTACGTGATGAAGTGCCACAGCCTGTTCCCTGGTTCCAGTTGGCTTTTGGTGCTCTTCATATATGAGGAAGATCAGGCTGAGGTTTACCTGTAGGTCAATACTGGTGCTCTTATCTGTTTTCTGTCATTAATATGCAGAGATCTACTTCTGCACTTGCGAATTATTTGCAGTAGAGTTATGATGGTGCAGTTTGTCTTCTGTTTTTAAAGCTTTCCTTTCCCTCTCTTTTATCTACATTATAGCACCTCTGATTCTCCCATGCTCAGTAGACCTTGTCTGTGCTGATATTGCTCTACAATTAGAAGGGCTGGTTTAGTAAAAGAATCAATCCTGCAGTAAAAGACACTGACTGTACAAAATGTGTTTGCTAAAATCTAGACACATCCTTTTGGCCCAGATCTATATGAACTACTCTGTGTGTGATATTTTTTTAGTGAAGTTTCTGCTGGATAATGAAGGAGACATATTCTTTTCTACTCTTCTCCTTTGGTACCTCCTCCTATCAGAGTATATCAAATTCTTTCCCAAAGTTTTCCCATCAGTACTGCTCTCACCACTCCACAAATTGTGTATTTTCCTTCTCAATCTCCAGCCCATTTTTTATTATTCCTCTGATAATCAACAGAGGTTGTGACCAACATTTTTCAATATCCAGGTATGTCCCTTCAGTTTTTAATATTGCAATATAAGATTGGGGTCAATGGCATGGGATGCTGTAAATTCACAGCAGGGGACTGTCTATTTAGCTATGAAGTCTTTCAGATTAAACTAAGGGAAGCAGTTGTAGAGAATCAACCACACAGCCAAGGTCACAGCCAAAAAAAACGGGGAACTGAAAACTTGATTTTTGGGTCACAACATAAAATCATAATCAATTTTCAATAATTTAGTGCTTTGTAAAACAACCCTGAGGTGATTTTAGCAATCTATTCTTGACGGTGATCTCCTGAATCCTGGTGCTATCATATCTCACAATTTTATTGCAAGCTGTAAGATTTGTTATCTGCTCCCTTAGAAGTCCTCATCTTCTGAGAATGGTGATAATATTTGATCAGACAGTTAAAAAATAACAGTTTCTTACCTCTGATGGAAATGAGGTATTCAAAAAGAGGAAATTTAATGAATCCAACACTGAATGAGAAATAAGCATATATTTATTCCAGAAGTTCCCTGCATTATTATTTCATAATACTTTTAATGGGCTATGTTTGTTTTCAAGTGTTTAGTCTGCTAATATTGGAGCATTTTTTAAAAGTTCTGAAAGCTGAGACAAACTGATCATAAATCAACAATAACAAGCTGTTACAAAGCCTCAGAAGTTTTAATATGCGATAGTTTGTAAGCAGAAAATCACATGAAATGATTTTCCTACACAGTGCTGGTATAGATTCACCTGGAATGCCGTGTCATGTTTTAGAAGCATTGTATCAAGATATACGTGGAGAACGTTCAAGGGATATCAATTCTCTGAGAGAACTGGCGTTGCTTAGCTTAAAGAAATCAGAAAAAGGGCATCGATAAATCACCAGCAACCTGAAAGGATACTGCAAAGATAATAAAAATAATCTATTTTTCATATGCATGCCCTGTAGGATAAGGAGCAATGCATTTAAAATTGCAGCAACATGCAGATTAGATATTAAGAAAATTAACATCAGAAAGATTAGTGAAATCTCCTAGATCACCTAGAGAAGCTGTGGAGGTCTTTAAGAACAGATCAGACAATCATCAACAACAATATGTATAGGATCGTCCCACCTTGAAGAATGAGGATAGATCATGTGAGGTCTTTTCCTATTATTCCTCTTCTTATTTCTAGAATATAGCTCTATTCTATGCTTCACCAAGACTTTCAAACTGATTAAAATATGTTGAAAGAGCCAATAGAGAGAAGAAATTTCAAGAGACCTTGGCCTTGTAAGAGAGGGAAGGAGACGAATGCCTCCCACGCTACAAGCAGGGCTGGACAGAGCAGCATGCATGTCTGTATGGTATGATCAGGACATGAAGACTTCATGGGAGGATGTTAGCTGCACCCTTCATTCTCTACTCCCCAATAATGCTGTAACGATTTCTTCCTATTATCATTCTTTACTCTCTCTTATATCTCCTGTTTTCAATCCTGTCTCTCTATTCATTATTCACTATTCCCTTTGAAATGCTTTGAAACACTGAATTTCCCAAAGAAGATGCTGTTATTTCTCCTGGCGTGTCGATCAGAAGGCCAAAGGAAAGTAAAAGAAAAGCTCTGTTTTCAGACACTTCCTGCTCTCCTTGACTTTGATCGGAGTGGTACATGCATTTGAAATGAAGCTGTCTTGTTTAAATAGCAAAAGTGTGTGCAGTTGTTTGTTTGCTAAGCAAAGAACCTGGAACTGAGAAGCTGTCTGACTGCACGTCCTCTGCAAGTTTATTGTAAGAGCAGATTTAAAAAACCTGCACCAGGGCCTGTCATGTACCAAGCTTTTCAACCATTGAAGGAAAGCTATCTCCTTCAAACCAGAACATTGCGAAGTGAAGAAAGTTTCAAAACACGCACGTACCATTAGCTGCTCTCTTGAACATTCTTCCTTCTTAAGATGAAATAGTCTGTCTGTGTTTTATAACAAAAGATAAACGATTGATAACATCTTGCAGTGCTTGTTACAATGGAAAACCACAATGAGTTCTTTCAGCATCTGTGTAGACATGTAACATCATAGCACTTCCACTGGAAAATACCACGATTTAATTTCCTAAGAGGAAAGAAACAGGCATGCAAGGTACATCTCAGTTAGAACTTGAACATATCTATGTATTAAGAGCAACACATTCTTCAGTTCATGCATGAAAACCTGATCCATTTTGACCTACAAAACTCTATACTATCCACTGTTAACATGAAAATAACTGGACTGTAATTGTTGACACAATGTCAATGAAGATTATGTTGCTTTTCAGTGCTGCTTTGAGTATCTTTTGAATAATTCAATTCATCAAATGAAACCTTACAGTAAGTAAATCTGCATTACAAAGGCATTGTTAACCACTCCTTATGAATGAAGGCTTGGGACTTTTATTTAGGCTCCGACTGCAATTTTACAATTTTAATTCTAATTACTTTTTTCTTTTAATTTAACAGAAAATACTGGCACAATTGATTTTACCATTAAACTATTAGAGAAAAATATATACCAACCTTCCCAAAAGAAATATTTTAAATTATTCCTTTTTGGAAAGTGCTTCCTAATAATGGAATTTTTCTGTGATTTCCTCCAGCTATCCAATTCCCAACAAGTAAACACTATATTGATGCTCAAGGCCATTTCTCAATTCCTAAAATTAATAATTTAAAAAATCCATTATGTCTCTAACCAAATTTCTCTTTTGCAATAGAATAACTCAGATTCTATTGAAATCTGAGAAAAAAGAAAAAGGCAAAATCCTTTTTCTAGCAACTGTATACTTGTTAGTATAGCATTGAGATTTTCTCCCGCTTTTCCAGTATGAGTTTTTTCTGTTTTCTGCACACACCTTCCTTCCTTATCCACAAACACCTGTAAAATAACTTATTTCACCTCTTTAGTTTGGGAGGGGGTTTTTTGCATTACCTGAACAGCATTATTTTGTTTCTGCATGGTGACTGCATTATAAAGAGGAAGCTACTGAATATTTTTTACTAAAGAACGAAGCGTTTACTTTCAAAGAAAAATTTTCACAGGAATAATTTTTTTGTTGTTGTAATCCTTAGTATAACCTCAATAGCTGTTCAGTATCTTATGACCTTTCCACAATTCGCAAACAACACACAGACTGTCTTGAATACTTTCAATTTTTATTTATTCTAACAGAACTAAGAAGTTCACTTTTGCAAATAAGACAAAGGCTGTTGAGTGCTTTTGGAAATTTTAGCCCAGCCCTCTTCTTGGAAAAATAAGCCATATGCAGAGAAAATATTCTGGAAAATTTAATGTACAGCGCTGAACTCGTGGTGGTTAGGTCAGTAAGCTTCATCATCCCAAGAGACACAATGCTACAGGTCTCCAGTATGTGGGGTACTTACTGGAATGATACACCTTTGGTTATTTTATCACTGCAACTGCACAGACACATATTTCATCATGGAATAAATATATTATACTTCATTTTTTTCCATTCTAGCATTATACCATCTCCACAGCAACATAAACCAAAGAAGAACAAAAAACAAAGAACAATTGTCCCAGAATAAACACATGGAGGTTCATATTGGTATTGTAATTTACAGTGGTGTAATTATGCCAGTACATTTCTCAATGGATAAAAGCCTTCACAGTGATTTCTCCCTAAAAATTTGCTTACAGGATGATTTGAAGGAGGAAAAGAAGGTGGGAAAGATGGGGAAGTCTATATCTATTACCTTGAATTCTGTAAGCATGTAAATCCAGTCACATCCTGGCCCTTGGAAAAGCTGCTCACTTGAGAACACTCCTCATCTGCACTGAGAAACACAAAATACGAATATTAAATAAGGAGAATTAATTAGCATAGAATGAAGGTGAAGATAATCTTACTTTATCAGATAGCAAAAATTTTGTTTAGACTTGAGTGTAAAAGCGAATCCATTACAAGAACTGATGACACTAACAAGGTGAAGGAAGGAAAATTGTAGAAGGAATGTGTTTTGTAGAACAGAAACCAGAGTCTGTAACCTAAACAATACAGAAATCCAAAACAAAAGATAACAATGTGACACAGAAACATGCAACAAAACCATAGCTGTTAAAAATGTAATAATTATGTGACCGTAAAATGAACATGCTAAATGAAGAAATCTATTTCTATTCTGAATTCTCTTCTAGTCTGTGGGGTGCCTCTGAATAGAGATTTTAGAGAGACACAATTAATTATAGCAAGAATGTGAAGGCTTGAAGATACTATCCTAACTAGTATTTTCATAATTCACTTAGTCTAATAATATTGATGTGTTTTCTTGAAAGTAAAACAGGACTGTACTCTTTTTTTTAAACAAATATAGATCTTCTAGAATAACAAAAAAACAACTGCTTGTCTTGAAAAAAAACACTTAGAAAGAAAAGCAGTTAAATTGATCTGAATAACACATTGCTGTCCTTTTCTAAAGCAGGCAGCAGACAGCAAGCATCACTGCTAGGGAGATAAAGGAGCTGTAGAATCAACCTTCTCCTGTCAGTCTTGACCTAGCATCACGGTGCTTTGCTTTCCCTGTTCTAAGATTTTAGCAAACCTGAGAAATAAATGCTGCTGGCACTACTGATCTGCTAATTTGATGCTGGGTAGGTCATATAAATGACTGGAGCCCTGTTTCTCCCTCAGGAACTAGAAGGAAATAGTGGTCTGCTTGCCTCATATGACTTACCCCTCCCAGAAGCTATTTAGCTCACGCACAGTCTCATAAAGGTATGGCATGATTCAGTACGAGCATGGATACTGCCATCTTGTCCTTGATGTCCTTTGATTCGTGCTGCAGGGACCTATCAGTATCAGCGGTGCTGGTGCAACTCTCAGGCTGGGTACTCCCCCAGTGACTCTCGTCTGAGGCTGTGGATGTTCTCCAAACACACCAACCAGATTTGGTCTTGCACAAAAGCCAACAGAGTTGATGGGTTCCGCTGAGTTTTTCTCTGTTGTACTTGCCTGAGGATGAGATCTCAAACCCTGCTCCCTCTGCACGGTTCAGAGCAATCAATAGGCTGCAAGGCACTCCAGGGCTGGTCTTGCCACCATTCTTTTTATCTTTTAAAAAATAGCTGCTCAGATATTAAGAACTGTGGGTATAAATAATTTTTTTAAAGTAGTGAATTTAGATATTTCCAGTGTTAGGTGACGCAGAGATTTTCTTTAGATTACTATTTTTGATGTAGACAACTCATCTGCACCAGTACCACAATAGGTACTTAAGTGTTCTCCTTGTATCTAGCCCATTATATTTGGGTGAAAACACCTCTGATGAGGAATTGAGTCAATGATGCCATTTTCACAGATGAAGCCCTAGAACACTGATATCTTGGTAGTCACTGATGAATAAGTCATCACCTGTAAGTCATTGTGTATGCTAATCAACCAGAACGAGAAACACTTTTTCACAGAAAAAATTTCTTAGTTTAAGTTTCAGTTATCAGTGTGGCATTTCCATGTATTCTGTCAGTTTGTTTAAAAAAAAAGACATTGTCAGATCAAATTTGATGTCATAATTAGAATTTTTTTAGTCAAGATTCTGAGAAGGCTTGAAGGCTGAAGTAAATGTGTCTATAAAGATTTAATAAAAGTTTCTATTCAATTTACATTCATTCTCCAAGGGATATTTTTAATGACAATAGAAAAAGTTCATTTAAACATATAAATATAAAACTAGCCACATTTTCACACAAAAAGGCTTGCAAGGAGCATTGGTGCTTTCTCATGATACTAGTCTAGTTTTATAAAATCATAGTAAAAAACCTCTTAATGTGAGATTTCAAAAATTAAATAAAATTAATTGAAATTACTCTTCTGTTTTCCCTATTCTTGCTCCTCCTCTACCAGATGGTATAATTAGGATTAGCCAAATGCTCATGCTGCAACAAAGATGCATCAGACAAGAGATTTGGGGAGGACTCTGCAGTACCCAAAACAAATCGGCTAAAGAAAACAGTAACACAGGTAGATTAAAAATAAAACTCAAACAAAACAGAAACCAAACAGAAAATTCCTGTTTCTAAATTCTTCACAGCACATAGCTTCTAACACATTATCCCATGCAGTGACCAGCTCAGTGGGAATTAATTTGACTGCTTTTGGACAAAAATGATGTTAATCTGGAATAAGCATTCAAATTCAGTCCTGTCTTAATCATTCAGCATGGGTTCACTGTTCTTTAATTTTGCTCTCCTCTTCCACTTCTGACTTTCCATGTTGAAGACATTTTCAGGTGAAAGCTGTCTGCAGAAGGAGCTTCAAGCTTGAAAGGTTTTCCAGATCCCTGCAACATCAGACTTTTGCCCCTGTCACACAGGCTTCTAAGGAGTGAAAGGTTTCTCATTTCTCATCTTGAACCTAGCAGGAATTATTCAGTTTTATAACCAAGTTTTCTCTGGCTGCTACTGATGCTAGAAATAAAAGCAGTTTAAAATTCATGAGGGAAGCTGACTGTTTTCCATTTCTAGCTGAGGACTGAATTTTGCTCTCTTCAGTCACGCTCAGAACACCAGTGTACAAAGCAATGTTGCTGAAATGAATCATTTACTCCAACTGTTGTTGCAGCTGAAAGCTCTCCTAAACAGCTGAAATTTGTTCACCAGGTCCACAAACCCAACGCCTCTTCAGGATCAGAGGATGCAATGAGAAAAAACAGGGAACTATAACTGAGAAGCAGGAGAATATTAGATGTTGGGAAGTTAAGTGTAGCAAAACAAGCCCACAGGCAAGATACTTCTGCAATGGATTGTGTGTCTTTGGATGGGCCTCCTTGAACAGACCACCATGATGTGCTGAGAATATGAGTGTCCCAAGCACTTGTCAGGACTGCAAAGACTGACAAAGCTGTATTTCAAAAGGGCTGCAGCTATTGTTCAGCTCATCCGGAATTTTTCTAGCAGTAGATCTTCTGCTGGATGGATTTGTCAACCTGGAAGTGGTTTCTTTGGAAGAAATTACTGCAGTTAAATACCCAATAAAAGGATTTTCAGAATGTAGTCAGGCATAACACTAGTCCTGATAAATCAGGTTGATAAGCCAAAGGGTTGTTCTGTGTGACTGACCTGAGATCATCAACTGCCTTGGAGAGTATGGTTGAGCTGCTTAGATGTCCTACAGCAACTGAATATCTTTCTATCTCCAGTATGTATTTAATAGCTCCCTCCTGACCTCTTTTCGCTCTGCTTTCAATTTTGAAGTGTTTTTTTTTATTATTATTTACATACTGCTTCTCTCATTTTGGTTCAGCACTTCCAAGGACCTTGCCCTGGTTCTTCTGAGTGTTTAGTGCTGGTGAGGCTGACTTGAGGTCTCTGGGTTTCAAGTTTCTATTAGGGTTACTAGCAGCTAAAAATCACAGGAAGCTTTTGAAATCCTGGTTGGAAAAAATCCAGGTGAAAAGGGGACTTTGGCCCCTTTAAGCTGCAGCTTTGAACATACTGACAGTACTCGAGCAAGCACATGAAAGGCACTTCAGAAAGTCAGACCCTCAGATATTGCCTGGTACAATTTCTTAGACTGAAGAAAACATTTCACCTACAAGAAATCCCTTACAGGAAGCAGGGTGACAGAACAGCAGGAAAAAAAACCAACAGGAAACTAAATTAATTAAAATGCAGTCAGAAAAAAATATCTATACGTAGCTTTCTTCAGTACTTAAAGGGGGCTTATAAGAAAGATGAGGACAGACTTTTTAGCCTGTAGAGATAGGACAGCAGGTAATGGTTTTAAATTAAAATCTAATAGATTCAAATTAGATGTGAGGAAGAAATTTTTCACAATGAGGGTGGTCTGGAAACGCTGGCACAAGTTGCCCAGAGAGGTGGTAGATGCCCCATCCCTGGAAACATTGAAGGTCAGGTTGGACGGGGCTCTGAGCAACCTGATCTAGTTTAAAATGTCCCTGCTCATTGCAGGGGGTTGGACATAGATGACATTTAAAAGGTCTCTTCCGACCCAAACTATTCTATGATTCTATGATTCTTGAATGCCTTCTCCCTGGAAAAAGATTGACAAAAATTCTCAGGCTCAAATATAGACTCTCTTGAAAGTGCTCGGATAAGTGATTGATTTATCATTTATTTTTAATGTGGAAAAGAGATATAAAAAGAAAGAACATTATATTTAAGGCCTGATCCCACACATGCACCTTTCTGTAGAAGGAATGAGTCAGAGTAACTGTTTCAAATTCAAGTGTCAGTTGAAAAGGTTTTGAAAGAGATGGTAAAATAAATAGTAGCAAATGTGTGGGACCAGATGCTACTGATGCAAGAGCTCTAAAGGAAATTGAAAGCAGTTGCCTTGTCTTTAAATCAGCCACGGTACCAAAAGATTAAGAACCAGAAAATGTGACCTAAATTTCAGACAGAAGTCTATGGGGGTTGAAAGAACTACACCCCAGTAAACTGGACTGGGATACAGAGCAACTTAATTGAAATTACACAAATAACAGAGTTTATAGTCATCTGAATAAATGTGATAAACAGAGAAAGAATCCAAATGACAGTTGTATGTTGTGCTTCAGGAGTGCTTGCTAGTTTGTCAGTCATGAACAAGGACATGGATCAGTGTGGCCCAGAGGATACAATGGGGCATCTGAATTTCCAAAAACCTTTAACATGAACAACAAAAGCTGGTCAGGAGAAGAAGCTGCCATGCAATACAAGAGCAGCTCCCACTGTGAATTAATAACTGTACAAAAGATTAGAAGCAAAGGGTAGGGATAAGCAGATAGTCCTCAAAAGAATGGTAGATTCCCAAGGGGCCTGGGCCATTTGACTTACCCATGAATGACGTGGAAAGGATGTGAATAGTGAGGGAGTAAAGTTTTCTAATATAAAATTATTCATTTGTGAGATGTTGCAGAAGAATCTTACAAGAGTGTGACTTGCTACTAAAACATCAGATGAAATGTAATACTAATATATGAGAATTGATGCACTTGAAAAAAAAACAGTAAGAATACATAGAAATGGATAAGTGTTAAATTATCTCAAAAAAGGACCTTGAAATCACTCAGGACCATACTATGAAAATATCTGCTCATTGCTTAGGCATCAAATCAAAATGTATTAGTGATTATGAGGAAAGTGATTTAAACGTCATTGCGATGATGTTTAAAGCCATAGGGTAACTTAACTTGAATGAATACTGAGAGCAACTCTGGTCATCCCATCTCAATAAAGATATAACAGAATTAAAAGCAATTCAGAGAAGAGTGATGATGATTAGAGACATGGAGCAGTATCCATATGGAAGTTACACAACAAAATTAGGAGCCACTGTCCTAGGTAAAAATGATTGAGAGAGAAATGCAATAAAGAGCTATAAAACCATTAATGGAATAGAGCTGTTAAGCAGGGAAATAGCTATTCTTTATTTCGCATACAACAGGGGCTAGAAGACACCCAATGAAATAATCACACAGAATTAAAACAAATAATTAAACCACAGATGAAGTTTGGACATGGATTCAAAGAGTAACTGCAGTAGAAAAGTTAATTAACTGATATGAAATACAGTATACAGATGAAACATTTCAGTCAGGATGTCCCTAAAGGTGCAAAATATTTAGAGATTGAAAGTGGTACAAGTGGAAGAATCACTCTACGTATCTCCTGTATCCTTATTTCCTTAAGCACCTCTCACTGAGTGCAGGAGGAAGGATGGAGCTTCAGTTTGATACAGACCTTATGTTCTTACTCTCTTCTTCAGGTGCTTTCATCTGCTTTCATCCAAACACACATTATAATTTGATCACTGCAAATCTGAGGGCATTGGAGTGGGTAACTAGGTGACCTTTTCAGAGAACACACAGTCCTTAAACCATTTGGCTATGTTGGGAAGTGAATTCCTCTATAAACAATGATAATGAATTTACAGGATGTGGTGTTCACTCATTTATAAGTAGGTTATACTCAGATATCCACCATATCCCCTTATACACTGGTCCTGCCTGCATGAAAGCATGCTTTAACCTCACATGCACCCATTTCCTTCTGCCATATTCTACGAGAATTTCCATAGTAACCTTTGCTGGAACTTAAAAAAAGTTGTATTTTTCATGGAAGAGAGGTTTCTTCTTAGTCACATCAGTTATTTGCCCTACCACAGGACAGTGGGCAATTGCAGAGACAACAATGAGCAGCAGGGAGTGAAAGGTAGGTGGTGACTATGTCAACACTACTGTCAAATGTGTTTGTCAGTCTACAACGTTGGTACACATCATATAATTAAGGAGAGTGAATCTGGCCCTGAATTATTCATTCTCATTCCACTATGCATTCACAGTCATTCAATATGGACAAAAACTATGCTCCTCTTAATTGCTGTCCGAACTGCTCATCTCACGAGACATCAACAGTTCTCATCAAAGCTGACAAAGTTAATGTGTTTTGCATCATGATCTGTTCCTTTAATAAAGATTCTGGTCTCCCTGGGCTTAGCTTAGTAGCTCTGCATTACACATAATCTCCTTAATCAGAGAACAAAAACATAGGTTAAAAGAATGCTAAGGCAAGCTCATGACCACAGGGAGATTCACAGTGCAGGTTATAGCCTTTGCTAACAAAGCATAGCAGGTCACGCTAGACCTCTGGGTTTTGCCTGCACCAGCAACCTCCATGCAAACCTGTGTGGAACTTTGTTTCTTCAGGATCCTTGCAATGGCAAGAGTGCTCAGGTCCTCACAACTGCTAAGTGCCTTCAAGGACTAGAATATGACTATGAATTTTATTGCTTTCATTACTCAGTTCCACCAACCTAACATAGTTTTAATTAATTTTATATGTCAGTTGTATTGCCTTTTTTTTTTAATTATTTAGGAACTTTACAATTACAGCTAGGTAAATCATTGGAAACACAATATTAATACAGAAATGTGTACAAAACACAATAACCATCCCTAATAAACTCAGTTTGCACAGAAATACTCATAGAGCCATATCTTTCTGTGCTGCAAATGCCTAAGTTACCACACATGCCAGTGACAGAAAGGAAAGTTTTCATGCGTATTGTTGGCTCTGTTTTGCAGGACTCCTGAAGCAAAGCATCATAATTTCAAAGGGAGTTTCTGTGGTTAGTACAGAATCAAATATTGGTGTCTGGAATCAAATATTAGCAAGGTTCTGGAAGCATCTATTTTATTAAAACAGAAAAAAAAATCAGTGGCAGGAAATGTTTATTTCTATGGACCCTTTTAAGTTTTTAACAGAAAGTAAAAAATGAAATTTTAGCCAAGGAGAAGAGCTCTGTTCCCTAACGGAAGATGTAGTTTTCTTGTTCACTCCCCATGCCCACAGGTTCTCCTTCACGGACCTTAATCCCCTACCAAACCACGGTCCCTTCTAGGCATTGTAGACAGGAAATCCATACTGGAAAAATTCTCAGAGAAAGACCTCTGTATGTAATCTGAGATATAAATTATTACAGTGGGAAAAATGAGAGATTCCCTGGGGAAGAGAAAGATTTTGTGAAAAAAATCTTTTCTAAGACCCCATTCTCTTTCCAACTCATTTAGACAACAGGGATGCAATTGAAAGGAAAGCCAAGAAAATAAAGTTTACTCATTCCTGCTCAATCCTGATGGACACAACACAACTGGAAAATTAACCTGCTGTGATGACTATACCACTGCTATATTTATATAGATATCACTTACCTACATGATGTCTAAATGCACGTTCTGGTTTTCCATTCTTTTTGATGACCAAATCCTGCAAGCCTCCTGCTTTCTTATGATCCTTGTGGTCTAGGTATTCTCACCACATGAGTCACAATGGATACGAGTTTCTTTTTCTTAGAAACATGTTTTAACAGTGACCTGAGAGCTGTTTATATCAGCAAAAAAAACAGCATTAGGAAAGAAGGACTTAAACTGGCACACAGACTATACTCACCTCCTTATAACCTTAATATCATGTCTTTTGCACACATTTCCATGAAATATGATTGTCTTTTATTTATTTCTTTGCAATGCTGTAGACACGATCATCTTTATGATTATCCCTTTATAACCTTCAAATATAAAGATACATACAGGTATAGGTATAGATACAGATAAAAATATAGATGACATGAGGGTGGATATTCATCCTACTTAAAATGCAGCTGGTATAATTCCTGAAAGTCAATGTATTCAATAAACTCATATACTGACAAGTCAATAAAGGTTGACACAGATATGGTTCACATTTGGTTGGGTCTAGATGAATTTCTGGAGAATTCCTAGCATTACTTATGATGGTCCCGGAGAATTTCTGTTACATAAAGTCTTTTATTGACAGATGAACTGTAGAAATAATATAGGACTTGTCTCCAAAATTCAAAGAAAACATATTTATATGAGCAAAGCTGTTGCAAGTTGCAAAGACAGACAATTTTAAAGCATCAAGTTATAAGGAACCATTAAAAGGTAAAATCAACTTTAACAACTGAGAATCATTTTTATGATAGCCGTAGCTTGCTATGAAACCTATTCTACACACTCACTTAAATCATGATGGTTTTCGTGGTAATTCTCAGTTGTGCTAAGAATACCTTTACAATTATAAGAAAAGGAAGCAATAAACAGACAGACAATAGTTCTGCTTTAGACATTAGACATGAAAAAGTTGTGAATAATTTGTAATTTATATTCAAATTAAGATCTGAAGAGGAAATTTCTAAGATTAAGGTCAGTGAAAGGCAAATAGTTATTAGATATTTTCAGATACTGTTTCAGTAAAGCATGGTACTTTACTGCAGAATTCATGCAGCAAGCGTACTACCACTTTGGCCATTTTCGCTATGAGGACTGCTGGACCTGAAGGGGGAATTGCTCTGCAAAGGTACTAGACTGAAAACAAGGAAATCTGATCTCTCTTTCTAGGTTGACCCACGGAGCATGATAGGCATTTCAGTAGTATATAGTTTTAAGTCTCAGACTGAGCTGTTCAATACACCTGCTTGTCTGCCACATGATCTCAGCAACACCTAAAGGCCTTGAGGGTGTTCATGTCTGGTACTAGAGGTTCCGGACTGTACTTATGGCATGCTCAGGAACATATACTCAGCAAATAAAAATTACAGTTTATGGATCCCATATGCATTTGGGCCTCAGTTTCTCTCATTCCTCCAGACAGTTCATGCAGATGAACATTTCCACTGAGTTCAGCAAGGAACTGCTCATCCTTCCTTGAACACACCTGGACTCAGGCTTGTAGGTAGCTCTAATTTTATGAGGGTGTACTTACTTGAGTTTATTTTATTCCAGAGATAAATAATATTTGGCTGAGGGATTGAAGGGCCAATTATTTTCTTTACTGAAATGATGGCAGTGAAAACAAAAAGGATGTGGAGGAATAGATTAATTTTTAAAAACAGTTTTTAATAGAACATACAGTAAAATGAAAGTATTTCCTATTTCTGATTTGCACTGAAAAAAAACAAAGAAAATAAAAATGACCTTTTTATTTTTCAGTGAAAAAGCAGCTGGTCTGGCCTGTGAAGTACAAATTGGAAGGCTACATATGATGATTCTTATGATAGAAATGTTATCATTACAAAAGCATCCTTTCCCATAGAGTACAGTAACCATTGATTCTAATTTCTGCTGACTAGTATGTAAGAACCTAGGAATCTGCACAATATTTGATAGTATTTTACTTATGTGAAAGAAAAATTTCCATGATCGTGTGCTATATTGTTAAGCATTTTTTCTCAAGGGCCAAAGCCAATTTTATGGTTTATAATTTTTTCCTGCAATACCATGTGCCCAAACTATATGGTCAGATTATTTCCATTTCTTTCACCTCCTCAGAGTTTTGTATTGCTCCACACCAGTAATACAAGAACATCCTATTTTCCACCTCCTGCAGCCCTGGTACTCTGTATAGTCTATACTGTTTAGAATTGATTTCACACTGATAACTCCCATATGACCCGGTGAGCTGCCAGGCATGCTACATTGTAGATGTCTGATGAACCTCAGCGGCTCCGTCAGGCTCAAGCAGCTTACAGAACAAAGAAGTCTTTGCCCAGAGGAAAAAAAAACAACAAACTTTCCCAATTCTCTTTATCTTTACTTGGTCAGCGCCTTGCTCTGCATCATTCACTAGCTCTTTTTTTTCCCCTTGTATTCAAAGAAATGATTCAGGGAAACCTTTCCAAGTGCAATTAATCCTGTTAGAAGCTGACAAAATAAACAAAGATTTAAACAATGGCAGAGAAAATTAAGGTTAATATTGAAGACATTAACAAGTTCCCCAGTGGAAAAAAGCAACTCAAGAAATAACTTGGTTACTTGTTCTTACTCTGTCTTCTTCAGACATCCTGACTAGCTTATTTTATAATTCTCTCCCTCAGTTCTCATTTGTGTTACAGGGGCAGCTGTATCCTCATTTGCCCACTGCTTGTCTCCTAGAGAAAATATATTATAAGAATTACAAGGGTTGTGGTGTTGCAAAATAGGCAATAATCAGGCCATGAGAAAATATCAACCTTTTTTTTTTTCCTTAAAAGTATATCATTATCTGCTGAGGCGTTCTTCAAAAAATAACTTATTTTTATAGAAAACAAATAAATACCAGTTTTCAAAATTAAAATTTAACTTTACACAAAATTTTTATACATAATTTTTATTAAGGATAGGAAAAAATCTCTTTGTCTTAAAAATTATTTTAGTTGAAGAATTGTTTTCATAAAGGCAGACCATGGAGGGAGGAAAAGTTCAGCCATCCCTACACAAATTATTGATACTGTTAGTGAGTTTGGTAAATTAGTAAGTTGTAAGAGGACTGAGAAGCATGATATGACTTAAATTTGAAAAATTACTAGCAGAATCAAACTCAGACAACATTCAACTGCTAATATGCAATGAAATTACAAACACGCATAAAGTTAAGCACAAGCTTAACCACTTTGATAAACTCTGATTTGAGTCCAAGCTCAAATGACAGCAAAAATTTTTCTTCATATTTTGTGCATAAAATGAGAGACACCTGAAGGTAGCAGGTAGGTTGATTAGTATTTGAAATAACAGTCTATTAAAATGTAAATTAAATAAATGCTGCTGCCTGGAAAATAAATGAGTTTTTAGCAACTGTCATCAGACCTGGATTCCACCTTCAGCCTCTCTGAGCTCTCATCAGCTGGATTCCAGCCCAGATGAAGTGGGCAGGAGAGCACAGGAGCCTAATGAGAATAAATGGGAATTAGTTTAGCACTCTCACGCAGCTAAATTATCCAAAGATTAGTTACCTGTTTGGAGCAGACTACCTGAGGATTTATTCAGCAAAGGAGTGTGTAGGCAGAATTCCAGCATCTTAACCAAACAGGTCTTTGCCACGGACTTAGAAAATAATGCGAACTGCATTAGGATTCTCCTCAGCAATACCTCAAAGTCTAGCTTCTTCCTTGAAAATATAGCAAATCCTAGCCTGTTCAAGAAAACATGGGACTGGTCTTAGTGTGTGACGCACAGCCTCTCTGTCCCTTTCATCTTTGCTTTTAAATATCCACTGCTGTGGCTCAGCAAAGCTTTGGGTGCAGCCCTGCCAAGACTGAAAAATGGCAACTTTTCAGCGTGAAAGTTCAAAGCAGAGTTGCAGATGTGTGCTGGGTGCTGTGCTCTAGCCAGATTTTGCAGGGGGTGTCAGTGGTTAAAAAAAAAAACCTCCTACAGCTGTGCCTGGGACAGGGAAGATGCAGACACAGCCTCAACGGGCTGGCAAGGAGTAGCACAATGGCCACACTTGTGCTTAGAGAGCACATACCCCACCATGCCAGCAGCACCAAGAGGTCACAGAAAGTAGTGGCTGTTCTGCCCTCTCCAGGAGGCTGCAGCACTCTCTGGAAAGGCACTAGATAATGTGGTACCTTAGCAAGTGCTGCAGGATGAGGTTGTGAGAAAGCGCTAGATGCCCATCAGGGCCCATCAACTCAATCCATTCAAACACTATCCCAAAGGCAGGTCTACATGTGGCACGGGAACATACTGAAAATGCAGGTCACGGTCCTGGTAAACGGAGTACAGACCACGGAGTGGATTGCAGAGCTCCACTGACTTCCAACTTTTGCGCATGTATGTGCAACTTCTCTATACTAACACTTTCAACCTCGTTATTTATAATACGTGCCCAAGATCTCATGTATAAGCTTATATTTTATGTGTCTGAGGAAAGAACTGTCAATTCAGCCCTTGGTTCAGGTGCAGCCTTTTATTCTTCTGTTTGTCTTCTGCCAGAGACCAGACTCCTACACTGCTAACCTGGAGTGAGTATGAAGAGAATAATACCTTTCAAAAAGCCTATGAGGCTATACCTTTCCCCTAGAGAAACATGTCTCTAATAACTGTAACCATGTTTGGTAACTACCATAAACTGATTTTCTCTTATTACTGCGTATTCCAACATGATTAATATGTCCAAGCAGTAAAACAAAGGCTGTTCTGATTTATTGAAATACAACATAAGCACAGGGCAAAGCTCTTTGTATCACTAAATTGCAACCCTTGGTGCTTATTAGGGAAAATAGTTTCCTGTTTGCTTTGAGCTAACCTAACGCGGTGGGAAAGTGGATGAGAAAACAGGCTTCTGTCTGCTGTAAACCATTGAGCTTTACCCTCAACAGCTTATAATTGCCTGTTGCCAGAAAGCTGAATAATGATGATTTTTTCTGACAGAGAAAAGAAAAAGCACAGAGTGCAATACACTATTGTTCTTACTCTTCCTGAACAATATCACAGAATATGAATTGTCCAGATGTTAGAGTGCAATCATGGGACTTGGGAGATGGGCATTTATCTTTGCACAATACCACAGGCTTCTTGGGTGACCTTAGGAAAAACTTTCTATGAATAGCATTTTACAAATTATTTAAATACTTGATAATATCTATATTCTGCACTTCAGACAGCTAATTACAGTGTCCTAAAATTTCACTGTCAGCACCAGAGGTGGCTGCCTCTCTTCACTGATTTATAGGGAGTTTCTGACTTGGAACTTTTGAATGGCATTTAAGTTAGATCCCTTTAGTAACTTAAGATAAACGGTGTGAAGATTCCCCTTAGGGTGAAAAATCTATAAAAGAACTTAGGTTGTTAGTTCATCTGTCTCTAAAAATAAGTAATCATAACATACAGCCTATAAAAAAGGGTAAAGATTCAGTAATGTAAGAAAAGTACTTTGAAGTTTTAATTTTACAGAAACATGTATAGGGAAGGTTATATTTGCCACTGTTGCATGAATTTGCAGGCAGCTTGTCCTCAACCCAAATTCTGACTAGGTGGAACCAACCAAAGGACTTCCATTTGGAAGTCCTCCCCTGGAACAGAAATAAACAATAAAAAAATAAAAAAGGCATTGAAGAATGCAGACAAGATTGATAAAATTAAAATCAAAGTGGCATTAGTGAGCCTTATCCAAAGCAGATCAAATTGTTCAAAGAAAGATATGACTTTGGCTGGGTACCAGCTAATAGAAAGAGATTCCTTTTTGAGAAGAAGCATGAGGGTAGAGCCAAAGGAAAGCAGTAAGACATGATTTCACCCCACGTGTACAGGTGGGATTAATTTCTTAATCTAAGTGAGGTTGCTTGTCGTATGTTTGTCATATAACGTCATGTTCTGTCCACTAGAGTCTCTGGATAGGCATCAAAAGCACCACAGTCCTTTGTCCCCCACTCTGCTACCCAGCCAGACCTCTCACTAGCCAAACACCTGGTACTGCAGGTCACAGTGCTGGATCTGCCACAGCTTCATATAAAAGATAAATGTGTGTCCCCCAGCTGTAATGAGAGGGTGAGGTGGGACTTAGCACATGCACAGCTGTGTGTTAGAGACTTTGCATGAAACTTGACAAGTCTAAATATGGGGAAGATCTCCCCTAAAAGGTCCTCCCTCAAATTTATTATGTGGATGGTATGAAGGAAATCATGAGCTAATGCTGATGGTTCTCTTGTCTTTGTCTCGTATCTTCCTTGGAAAAAAAAGAACAATCCTTGGTTCCAATATTTAATTATCTAATTATCTAATCACTGATCAAATTACTTCTTTAATAGATACATTACTGCAATCACAGCTAGAAAACCAATGTTCCTCACAAGGAGAATCATGGAGAGGTGAAGAAAGCTTTGCTTTTTCATAACTACTGCCAATAATAATCTGTGAATCGAGTGAGTTTGAAGTGCCAGCTATATAGTTTCTGTCACCTTGAATCCAATAACAAGTGAAACCACTCTCTGTGGCGAGGACTTTTCTTTGTTCTTTGCCTTTGGACACATTCACACAATAGAACTATAAACCATGACTCTGATTTCTAAGCCTATACACAAATAGCTGTTATCTGATTAAAAAGTAAAGACCAAGCTCATGTCCCTAAAGTGAATCTGATTTTGCTCAGTTTTCGCAATACACTCACAACTTGAATGAAAGAGAAAAGCACACCTGGCAGAAAAGAGATGATGACCCCTTTACCTTGAAAATATCATTTGAATTCTAAGAGCACAAAGGAAAAGAAATTAGGGCTGGTTTTTATCTTTACCTGAGCTTGATTAGGTCATAGAAAGTTCAGGTAATACTCATGCCTCACAGCCACAATCATCACAGCAGTAGAGAAGCTAATGGAACAGAAAGAAATGAATAGAAATTAAAACTTTTTAACAAATATTCCAGCTGCCTGATTGCAAAGAAAAGGTTCAAAATAAAAACTGTCTAGAAGTATATCGACACATTCTGTTCTGATTAGCATCCAAATTATGTAAGTCAGCAGCACAGCCAGAGAAAACTATTACCTGAGAGCACTCCCCTGACTTAAGATGTTTTGAGAGGAAAGCTTTAATTTAAAAACTGTGATGACCATGCATTTAAATATTTTAAATTATCATTATCATGAGGTATGCATGAGACTGCATAAACAATCTTCCCTCTCTTATTTCCTTCTGAAGTGACTAGTTTTTTTTGTTTGCTGTTCTTTTTTTTTTAACTTAATGCCATTGCAAATTAGGGTTGTCCAAATAGACCGAAGAAGTTCAAAAGTCAAAGCTGGTATCTGCCATACTGGTAAGTATTGGGGTGGGGGGCAAGCAGAGGAAGAATGGTTAGCCAAAGACATTCTCATTTTCCAGAAATGACTGGTCATACTGGACTCTGACTGTATTTTTTAAAGACTCCCAAAAAAGAACAGGACTGACAGCTCTAGTAAGATGTCAGCTGCACGAAAGAGGCAATGAACTCTTGGCTTAGAAAATCACACAGAGAACCAGACATCACTGTATTAGATAGCAAGATATGTTTTTCCCACCAGCTCTCTAAAAACGCCTTATGTTTATATTTGGCTTTGATGTCTCAGAATCTGAAGTCTTTCCTATAAATACACTTGCACTATAAATATACTTATCTTCCCTTATAACATGTTTTGAAATCTTCTGATGAAAAGAATTAAATATGTAGCCTTCTATTTTTGGAGAAACCTAAGGTGAGATAAAGCTCCCTACATTGAAATTTCATGGTTCTGTAGAAAGGGTTGGCCTTGCATCAAAGAGCTGTTTGCACATTAAAAAATCTGTCAATCCCACCACTGCTGATCAAGGAAAACTAGTAAATCAGCTAGTAGCAATCGTGGCTGGGGAAAGGAAAGACAACAGTAAAACTGCAACAAAGAAATTACATTGATTCCAACCTGGAGCATGAATTCTTTCCTCCCGAGAAATTCAACATGCTAAAATGTCTTCACACTATTCTTGATTTAGCTAATCCAAATGTAGACAGAAGTGACACCAGATGAGTCAGGCACACCGTCTGGACTCAAACGCTGAATTTGGAAGTGATAAACTCACAAAAGTTTGCTTGGATGTTTCAATTCAACAGATGAAGCAAAAGCCAAATTTCCCATTTAGTTTTCAGACAACTTGCAGCTGAAAATATCCAAAGGTTAAGGGGTTTCCTGAAGAGATGTGCTGCTGAGATTGAATGCAAATCATGCAAGAACTCCAGTTTTAACCCATGTTAAGTTAGTGGAAAGGGATAGTGGAAACATCTGGAAAGGACTGCTGGGGAAATTGTGTGCAGCAGTTGCTTTCTTCCACCCACCGAAATGTGTATGCTTAGGTCTGGCCAAGTAATGGCAGCTAACGCACATTCATTGCTAGCCAATGAAATCTCAGACAGCAATTATTCCCTAGTTATAATTGCTCAGAAGGTGTCAACAAACAGAAAAAGACAGGCCTCATTTTCTGACAGATATGCAGAGCCCCAATTCTATCTGGACTGCCATGAAAGCACAACGACACGGTCTCTTAGATGCCAGTTCACAAGGCCTTTTGGTGTATTTGTAATTTCTAAAACGTATGTTTGCACAGCACATCAGACAGCAGACGACTGAAGAGCTGAGCATTTCTGAATAAAATCTTCTTTAAATATCACTAGCAATGAATAATATGATCTTCCTCACTACTGAACTTGTTTCTTCTGTTCCTTTCCCTTTGTGTCTTATTTTGCCCCATACATGCCTCACTATGTCTATGTTAGGAAAGAATATCTACATGAACTTAAACCAGAAATTCTCATTTCCATTAAGCATTGTACTCGTATCCACACCCTAGCCTATGAATAAATGGCTATGGAAGAGATGTATCTGATTGAGATGTACCATTTTCAAAAGAAGTAATCTGATCACCACACTCCATTTAATGTATTATTCCAGTAATACAATTCTTAGTGCGAAATCAGAAAAAAAATTTCCAGGGGATAGGTGGGAGGAAGAGAAATACAACCATAGTCAAGGTAAAATGAAGTGATTAATGATGTGAGACTTAAAAAATAAAATTGTAGCCAAAAGGAGTATGCTGTATCATCTAATGGACAAAAGATTGCAGTTTAAGTATCTGAGTAATTACTGTGTTTGGAACAAGAATGCACAATGTTGATAATCCTTTCTGAATAATTGTAGTATTTCTCCCAGAATTTGTGGCTGGTAATTGACTAGTCTGAAGGTTGCTATGGTAAAGAGTTAGCTTACACAGCACAGAGTGTAGGGAGCAGATACAAACTAAAAGGGAGACTGGTGTCTGTAAAACACCTTATAATTTTTTTTTGTGTATATTAATTGTCAAAGATATTAAGATGAGAAAAAGAAATCAGCATAACTCAGCCACCTCTGCCTACTGATTTCAGTGGAATTGCAAAGTCAGAATTTGACTTGAAGATATTTACATCAGGATTAATAGTCATTAAGTTATTAAATATGCTTTTCTTCTGTCTTGAAGTGCTGCCATCTCCTTGGGAAATTGATATTCTGATAAGATTTTTTTATTTCACTGTCACAAAGACAACCAGAGAGATGTCAAACTAGCCTTGTTCTCATCTTTATTATTGTTTGTTACTGATGCCAGGTAGATCCTTAGACAGAAGCTTTTTGATGATAGGCATTGTAGAAAACCACAACAAAAATGTACGTGATTGATAGGTAAGAGGGATGGAGACAGAGTTCAAGGAAACAGTAGGATAGTATCAGCTCAGTTGGGCATAATAATGAGCATGACATGGTCATATCCGCCACACAGCCTGCCTGGCTGTAGGAGTTTTAGAGGTCACAAGAAGGTAACACTTACAAAGGATTTGAAAGAATCTAGCAGTACTTAGACTGGGGGGCTTCAAGCGAGACGGTCACCTGGACGGAGCTGTTCCTTATTGACACCACAGTGAGTAAAAGGCAAGTCTGCCACAAATCGTGGAGGCAAAGTCTCTTCACAAGACCTGGCTTGTGTTTATGAATAAAGTATGTTCAGTATTTGATTCTTTACCTCAGATGGCTTTTGACAATCTGGAAAGAAAATTCAGATTTTCTGGACAACTCTCTTCTCTGTTTTTTAAGATGCCATCATTGATTTTAGCCAACCCTAATGTGTGTTTACTGCCCACTATAGAAGCTTATGAGAATATGGTCATTCCACTGGCACTGTGGACAGAACAGATCCGTAAGAATATCCTCTACACTAACTCCGCTTGTCCTTGATTTAACCCACTTTAAAAATTCCTTTTGTGAGCCTGCTCAAGTAATGATGAACTATAGCTAGGGAAAATGGCTAAAGGTTATTCAAGTTTACTGCGACTGCAGAAATTCTGTCCAGTATCTTCTTGCTCAGAGAAATAGGTGTGGCATCACCTGTCAGTAGAGCACAAAAAGAAGAGATTAAAGACAGCTCATAAAAATGGCAGCGGAAGGTGATAAATAGCATAATTTTTAAAAAGAGAGATTAGAAACATAAGAAACAAGACTCTGTGATAACCCAGAAGTAGCCAAAGCAAATCACAAAGCTAAAAACTCGGAAAAGGAAAGGGCCGCTCCATGAGCAGTAGAACTATTGGAGGCTGGTTCCAAGCATCCACTGATGTCCTATGTCACTGCTCACTGCAATTGCCTGCTCCTGCCAGTTCCTCAGCACTTCCAAAGCCATCTCCTGAGTCATTTCACTGACCCATCCTCACAGCACCCCTGCATCTGTCCCCACACACACATACCCACCCAATAAATCATTTATATAATGCCCATATCTTTCTTTTGTGGGTGTGAAGCTGCACATGCCAAAACTATTTCTGAGCTATTTGGAGTGTACTGGTGGGTTAGCAGTCAGACACAGCATGCTGAACTTGTGCTGCAGCCATTCCCTCAGTAGGAGTGAGGATGCAGGGCTCGATCTGTCTGTGACCGATCTTCACTTGTTGCACAATTTTCAATAACTGCATAATAATGCTAAGAAAGAACTACGTAAAGAATTGATCTAGAGGTCTAAAAGACACAACATAGTCAATTCTTTTATTTTCACTTCAGCCTGTCTTCCATATAAGAAGGATAGAAACATGGGCAATTTAAATCCATACAGGGACCAAAAGCCTCTAGCTCTCTTTTTCAGAGGTGTAAATGGATGCATTCGAGTTGGATCCCCACTGGCTTTCCATGGACTTAGGCATGCCGGCCAATTTTGCTCTAGTATAGTCTGTTACTAATTTACAGAGAACATGGACTTTTTAGATGCTTCACTGTACTATCTCGTCCTGTCTGCAAGAAGTACTAAGTAGATTCCTCTCTTTTTTCAGGAAAGTGTCTTTTTTTATTAATTTTATAAACAAAATCCTTAGTGGATATAAATAATTCACCTGTAGCTTTCCTCTTTACTCCCCTGTTCCTCAGAAACTTGTTTTGCTTATTTTTCATGAAAGGCTTGTCAAGATGAGAAGCCATCACAGAAACATTTCAAAATTTCCCCGACAATTGTTTCATTCATAATCTAATTGTACCGGCTGGCAAGAAACTCCAGAAATCCCTCGATGTGCCATGACAGTTTTTACACAGATCTTGACAACACTTGCCAAGCAATTTTCACAGCCTTGAAGTTTCTGTCAAAAGAATAGAGAGAGGAATGAGAGACCCAGGGACTTTGACCACATGAAATGCAACTCAGTAATTTTTCTTCCTCCAAGCTGAAATTCTAGCTAAAATTGTCATATGAAAGGCACATATGGAGAAATATTTGCTCCTCTGAGAATGTCTTCTTTTTGGAGCTTAACTGAGGTCATCCCAGGTTCAAGGTGTACAGTGAAGTGAAGCCATTTTAAGTTATTATTCTCATCACAGCAAAAAAATTTCTATCCTCCATCAGAGGAAAGGTCCACCAGTATCCCTTTCCCAGTAGCACCTACTAATGGATGTATAAAGAGGAGAAATACAGAACAAAAATAAGCACGACTGACAAACAGATCCCACTTCTATAGACATGGGTTTCTCTTCCAACAGTCCTGGCAGTAGTGTTTGGAGGGGATGGAGCATAAGGCAGCAACAAAAGTATTTGTCTTCACACGAAAGCCAAGCCAACTAGTGTCCTTGCTCCATAAAATGTTTGCAGGGAGGTTGGGGGATGGGGCAGGTGAGTAGTGTCCCATACCCCAAAAGTCTTGGACTTGATCCTAAATGGAGACACATGAGGAAGTTTATTTTCCTCAGACCTATTTTTTCTAGCTGTCAGTCAAATAAATTTGTATCATCTACAGACATGTTACATTTAAATTACCTTTTTAAGTGTTTTTTTCCTCAATGGAACATTGATGCCTACTAAAAAAAGAGCAAAAAGTTACATATAAAATGACTGCATGATCTGGGGCTAAATACTGTTTATGCCTTAAACGTCTGACCTGAAAGTTTATCCTCATTGCTTAATATTTTAGGTCTTAATACAGAACTGAAGAGTTACTGCTAAAAAAAGAGTATGAGAATGAATGAATTCACTCTGGTTTTGCCCTCTCCCTTCAATTTACTTCCATATTGTAACATATTTTGCAAGCTAATATTGATTTTCAGAACCACAAGAAAAGGAAGTGTAAATAGGAATATTTATCTACGTGCATGCTAGAAATCTTCTGAAGCCTGTTTAAAAGCTCTTTGTGGGTTTGAGATACTTGAAGAAAAGAAACACCACCGGCTGGAGTAGACAACAAAACAGACATCAAATTTGCCACTTCACGACATTGAATACTACAATCAATAGAAATGGCAGCTATCTCACATTAATATCAGAGCAGGTAGATTTATATGACCATTTGGTTACTATGTTAGACCTCATCGTGCTTAACAATATAAGAGCTTACGGCTGCCTGCTCCAAGCCAGAAGAATGCAGTATTCCAATGGTACTAATCAGTTAGGATGGATTTTGTAAGAAAATGACAAAAAACACAGATTTGAGCATGTTTAATAATTTCAGGAGGAGACATCTCAAAAGGAAATTCAGTCTCCCACCACAGATATGTGTCTGAACAAGCAGAATGATTTTTTCACTGGAAGGGAAGGGCTCACTCTCCTCTCTCAATTAGACAGGGAATTAAAAGAAAGCTTAGGCTAGATGCTGAAGTTAGGTGAAATGTCTCCCCCAAAATGTCTATTTCTACCCAAACCCTCTTCTTGCTACTGCAGATGGAAACCTCTCACAGTCTCACTCACAGATGACCATGCCCTCCTTCCAGGAACACTTCTTTTCCTAGTATTTACACTGCATAGAAAAGCAATGAGATGACTCAGGAGAAGGCTTTGGAAGTGACAAGGAACAGCATTATGCTATCAAATATGCCTCATAAATGACTCGGTTTAATGATTTAATGATACAGGGTTGCTATTTCATTGGCTGGACAGATTTGGTCAAATGCCTTAACAACACTTGCGAACATTAATACCAATTCTAAGTGGCTATTCAATTCCGTGTTCATAGCCCTTATTATTCAAGATGCTGTGTGACTGTCAGAAGAAAACAGATTGCTGTTCATTTTAATCAGTCAGATCACAGTTTTATCGAACGTGCCTGTTTGATGTGATTGCATCTTGCGCAACTGAGCGAAATGAGACAAAAAGAGCAATTTTATATCACGTAGATAATAACAGATGCGCCCCTCAGAATTCATTATAGAAATCTGTTTTGCAGCCGTATGTTCCACTTCATCTGAAATCCTTTTGTTCTCATCAGCCTCTTCCTGTGTGAAACTACCACTTTGCATTTTGCAAGCATCGACTAATGGAATCTGATATTACTTTGTCCATATCCTTGGATTCCCTGCTAAATATTGAAAACTAAGGAGTCTAGCTTTCCATAACCCACTCAAATAGCCTCCATGTAGTCGCCTGTTTGTAAAGCACCACGTATATTTACCCTCTATATTACTATATACCATTTAAATATCAGTCTCTAATATCTGAAAAAAAGAGCTTTAACAGTAAATATTTTTTAAAATATTTCGTTTCCTTGGCTTTTTCTTTTGCCTCAGTCTAAGCCTTCAGGGTCAGCACAGCTCTATGAAATCTCAGCTCAGCCTTGATGTCATTTTAGTTTAAGGTATGTTCAAATCTATAGCCATACAAATTTCTTTAGGACTTTTATGTAGGTGTATGAATCAAAATTAAAGGTATCATATGCTACTTCTTTTCCTCATAACCTTTTTTAAACACCTACATGACTATGCTGGCTAATAGATATTTTATCGGCTTGATCCTTAGCTGATATATATTCAAGTGGCTCCACAGATTTTAATGGAGTTATGCCAAATTACATTATTCCAATGATTTGGCTGAAATCCTATCCCCTTTGACATCATTGGCAAAGCTCCTGTTGTCTTCAACAAAGGAATTATTTCAATGTATATGCTCGGCATATACAGACCCTCCTTAGTGGAGGGTTGTGCAGTCAGGCAGTGGTATGATGCCTTAGCTAGAGGCATCATATTCATCCTGTGAGGTCTGCTAGAAGTCAGCACTAAACATGAATTTGTTGACTAGAAAAGAGAAAGAATAAAGGAAAGGTTGAACAAACATGAATTAATTTTTGCAAAAATTGTTCAAAGATGTTTCAGAGTAAATTTGAGCAGTGTCTCAAAGCATTTCCTTACTTTTCTTTGTCTTCCTTATAAAGTCACTGGCTTCCTTAATTATCTCCCTTCAGCCTTTATGTAACTAGAAATCGTAATTTTCTCTGGGTCAAGCCTGCAGGTAAATTCACATCAAAAAGTTGACAGATCAAGCATTGGGACCCAGTCATATGTCTGCAACCACTCCTCACAGCCCACCCATGTAGTACTCTAACTTATGTTCAAGGGCATCTTGTAAGCCCCCATCCTTCCTTCATGTCCTCTGAGCCACTTTACCTGTTCTTGGAGGCCCTGTTTGTTTCCCATGTCTACAGCGTCCACAATATCAAGACCCTACTGAGTTGTACTTCCCATCTCTCTCTGTCTCCTTCTATGACACTTGCATGAGGTTTCCACATCTATAAATCCAGTTCTCAGCATTGGGCCTAACCTCCGTAATCATCATCACCTTCTACCCATGCTTCTGTGTGAATTCTTGCTAATGTCTTCTCTGTACAAGCCCTTCTCCCTCTCCCTAAATCTTTTATTTTTTCCTTCACTGTAAGACATCAAGTCCACATCCAACTCATGGTACATCAAAGGCTTGATTCTTCAACCTGCATTCCCATATGAAGCCTAATAATCTTGCAGTATAGTCTGGTAGAGAAGGCAACTAGATAATTAAATTCTCTTCTGTTCTTTTTTCAGCCCAGCTCAATATCTGATGTATGACCTTGGGCCTCCAAAATCTATCGCATCTGTTTACATCCATTTAGACTAAATTTATTACAATGAGTCTGTAGTGTAGGTTTAAATAGTATCTTGCACAATCAGATCCTGATCTGTGAACAATCTTGAAATCAGAGCAGTATTTTCATTCACTTAAGAAAAAAAGTCATGGGGTTCTTTTTATTTGCTTAGTTTAGTTTGACTTGGTATTTTATTGGAAGAAGGGATTTTTTTATTGTTGTTGGGGATATTTACTGTTTCACAGAGACACCCACATCATCTTTTTTCCTTTGTTTGACATTTCCTTTTTTCTCAGTCTGGACAGCAAATCAAAAAGTCAATCATTCAGACAATACTAGCTAGCTCTTCTAAACTCCATTGAAATACCAATAATAATAATAATAATAATTGATTTTCAGTCCTATTTCAGCAGACGTCACATACTTGAGCTATTGCCTTGTTAGACTAGAGGTATGCTAGATGACAAAGGGACTGTTTCTCTCATGCATGTTTGAAGACAGCAAGGTGATTTCTATTTCTTGTAAACCTGGAGGAGCCTGATAACACAGATGTTTTTAATCTGAAAGCTAGACTTTCATCAAGTGTATCTTGAGAGACAGATGTTGAGGCTCTGAAACATCAGAAAAACCTTACAGTGAAAAAAAAGGTGTAAATTACACTTGTGTTAATAGTGAAGGGACAGATGCAAAATTCACATCAAAATGTTATGAATTATATCACAAGCCTAATGTTGCTTTGTGTGTGACACTAATGCCATTGAAAATACATTGATATAAAAGGCTAATATAAACATTACCAGCCAAGGCTGAAAGAAAGGCAGGAAGGTTATCATTGACAGTATGGATATAAACATATCAGTCTTATAATAGTATTATAAATAAAAAGGTTGTTAATTTAACAATGGCCATATATATATATATATATATATGTATTTAAGTAATGTCAGTGCTCACACATTGCCAGCCTTTGTATCAGCATTTATATGGGATCTCATAAAGCAGCCAAATACTTCCTCTTAACTTTTAGGAAATGATAGCACAAACATGACCATAAACATGATTCTGCTGCATAAATCAGGTCTTTACATGTGTAAATTGCACTGGTAATTTGTAAATGTAAACAGAAATAGCCTGCCCATGCATCAAAAGCACCAACATAATGAAAAACAGGCTCTGAAAATCATATCCAGGTTCTATGTGGTGTTAGAGCATAGAAGGACATATAAATTTTTTTGTAAGTGATGTTCGTCATGCTCAGGCCTCAAAGTTTTCAAGGAGTGTATATTAAGGGCAAACAGGCATACAATTTAACCCCCCCACGTATCCCCCAGCTGTATTATTTTCTTATGAAGGTCTGGTACTACCCAAGTCAAGGAGAACATTTAAGAAGAGATTTGTTATTTCTGTGGTGCCAAGCGTTCATTCTACAACATATTCCTGTGACTTCTTGCTTTTAACCAAGGCCACTTACCAGGGACCTTGGGACTATGGAAGCATCTAATGTTTGAGGAATTGAGAGACTGACAGTCCAAAGAGACCCAGATACACAATCTGCATGGCATCATCTTTCTCATGTGCAAGAAAGTTCAGATTTGCTTTTAAAACCATGCCAGAAGCTGACAACTTCACTCAGCTGTTCTTCCATGCTGTCTCACATAAGGACCTTTAAAAGGGATGGGGGGGGAACTATATCTGGACCAAAAATGTTGACTTTTGTGCTTTGCTTTTAAAAATAATTATGTAAGGCATCCGGGCTCATTATCACAAACAACCCCACTGGCAGACAACTTGACTCCCAGGCATAAGACAAATTTCTCTCCATTAAAGCTACCCACCTGCACAGGAGTGAAAAATGCTTGTAGTTCTGCCTGTGCAGTACTGCTGACTCCTGTTTTGAAAAAATCTTCACTTACCCACCGCAGAACAAGACTTCGTTGCTCTGTACGGAGAATTAAATAATTGAACAAATATTATACCACTCCCATAACTGAGGTATTAATGTTGCTTTAAGGAATGTGATGTTTCCTGCCAAGAAACCATCTGTTGAATGAAATATGTGAGACTAAAATGAGGCTAAAAAGGAGACTGCAGATATGATAGCTCCAGATTGGAGGCTTCCTGGTACCATGGGAATGCTAATCACTGTTGATCCTGACAGCTGTAGGTGTTCAGCTCCCAACAACTAGTAATGCACTCTCATACCTTATTTTATTTTATCTTTTTACTTTTTCGAAGGTGAAGAGCAATCTGGAGCTACTTACTCGTCATATTTAGGGAAGCGTAAATTAAGGAGACAGAACGGTATCTCTGATAGTGTTCTAAATGAGACAATGGTGGATACTGGGAGAAGTGAACTGGTAGCAATTTATACTGATCGTCCATGAGAACAATTTTTGAGACACTAAAAATGTTAGAGATTTTTATGCTGGTTTGATCTTTTAAATGTGCTTTTACACTTCCTGATTTTGTCACGTGCAAGGAAGAGACATGCATTTGGATGTCTGGAGGGGCTCTTAAATCTTATTTCCACACCAGTTTCCCACAGTGTGATTAGTTAGACAGCATCCTCTTCTTTGAAAAAGAATCTCTGTGTATCTTAATGCATATTTGCAAACGCAACAAGGGTCCAGAACTTCAGGCACCGAAGTGTCTCACTACAGCATGAGTACAACTGGCTTCTGATCCCACGGGCAAAGCATACCCAGAAATCTCATAAGGATGCAGGAGAACTGTAGTCATTTGCCTGTCCTCTTCTTTTACCTTGGATGGATGGCATTGCAGCAAGAATACAGAATTTAGATTTCCAAACTGGTCAATTGCTTTGAGTATCCCACCATAATCCCAAAATGATTTATTCTAGGGTTCTGAGATTATTTCTGGTTCTACTTTTTATGATCATTCTGCATCTTACTTTTAATATTTGTACAGTACAGGTAGCGATATTGAACTTCTGATTAACGTGCTTTGAGATCCTTGGAAGAAATGGGCTACATGTTTTATTACTGTTGAAACTCTGAGATGACATTCAGCAACTTATGCCAGGCTGAGATCTCACATACAAATTCTCCGTTCATTTGTGTCACCTAATAATGATTACAAATGAATAAAAGAAGTCCCTTTCAGATTCTTCCTCTAAAGAAATTTGAATTCCTTTAGCAGAGCTACCACATCCACTAGTTAACACAAACTTAAGAAGCTAAAATCTTCTCCTAAACATCCTTGACCAGTTATTTCCCTTTAGTATTGCTAAGAGGAGGATTATCACAAGATGAAGTAATTAAAAAAATCCTACCGTGTATGGAAAGCTGAAACAGTGATTTTTCTCCTCCAGTGACAAGAAGCATGCTTTGTTTTTATCAGCCCACCCCAGTACCAGTACAATCAGATGGTGTTACTATGATGTGCTTTCACAGTTGTTTTGACTGACTGTGCATGTTGGAGCTTTTTAATGCCACTATAGTACTTTGATTAAAATTAAAAAACCAGCAGAGAAAAAAGGGAAATAAATACAAGGGAAATAAAACCTTGTGAATCTCTGTAAGGTCCACTGAACCTGAGGACTGTACAAGGTAGAGGTGGTAAAGAAACCTTCTACCATCTTGTACGGTCCTAATACTGACCCTTCTCTGGCCCTGCAAATATAGATGCTTGTGCTGTCTCAGGCAAGTGACTTCCAAAAAACAGCAATGTGAACAAAGCACTTTTTAAGGAGTTTACTGCAGGTGCCAGCCCCCAGCACATATGTACTATGGCCTGACTCTGTAAACCTTATTAATGCAAAATGTCTCTGAAAGCAATTGAAGGGGATGTTTTTGTGTGGGCTGAAGAGGACTGAGAGACTCCCATTTGGTTTCACTGATGCATTGTCTGCACAGTATCACACAACAGAGTGGGAGACAGTTACTGTGTTGTTTTTTCTCTCTCCTCCAGTCATCACTGAAGCTACAGCTAGTCCTGGGAGGGGTTTGGGGTGTGTGATTTACAGGCAATTTCCATGAGCTGAAGTTGATAGAAGGGAATTCCATACAGATGCTTTTGTTCACAGCAAAACCCTTTCTCCTCGATGAGGAAGGACCCTGTCCTACATGCGATGATCTAAAGTGTCAATGACAAAAAGGAGTTACAGACAGCAACACACAGCTAAACTTAAAAAAGGTATTCACAGCACACAACTATAGCTATCTAAAATCAACATAATCACTTTCTACAGCCAAAGAACAGAGCAGGATGTCTAAAACTTAGTATTATGAATATGCCCCTTGTAGCTCTTACAAAAACATGTATTACAAAGTTGAGTAAATAAACTGATTTTCCATAAACAACAAAAATGGCCCCAGGGCTTCAGACCTCATTAGCCTGGATTCAAACCAAAGTGATGAAGTCCATTCTTAATTGATTCTACAAAGATTCCTAATGAGGTTGTAAAGGGAGAGATCCTGAATGTAATGGATAGCTTTTGAAAAAATCAACAACAATAAGGGAGAGGGAAGGGCAACTATTTAAACATCTGTGTAAGTAAATGAAAAAGACTGGGGGTGTGGAAGAAGACTGTGAGGATGTGTTTCTACCCAAACCAGGAAGAGTATCATAACTTTATTTATGAAAGAAAAAAAAAGGTTATATAATAGAAAATAAAGCGCAGTGGCAAAGTGCTGGAAGATTTATGCTTGGTCAAATTACAAAACCTTGTCAAAGTATCACTCGTTCCTTTCACAAGTGGAGGATTCAAACTTAAAAATGCAACCCATCACCACACTGCAGAAACTAAAACAAGAGCATGCAGCCTCTGAAATATCAACCATTTAACACTACCAGCTAGAATTTCCATCAACTTCAATACTGTTACCATCATATACCAGCAATCCTGAGTGTTCATGACCATGTAATTAACAGTTTTATATCCAGCAGCCCATTCCATGGCTTGGACCAAAGCTAGATCCCCAGGACACCCTGCAAATAAACAGAGCGCTGTAAGTCTAGCAATCAGTTTGAGATCAAGAGACTGTATAGAGTAATATGCAGTATTGGCCCATCCCTGTAAAGGATAGCTTTTGTTTTCCTCAGAGGTGAGCTCCATTTCCATAGTGAAATTCTCTCTTCTCTTCGTAATGGGTAGGTGAAGAGGAAGCATTACTGCTTGAGGTTATTTCCCTCTTGTGGAAAAAATTTATAGTTGTTACATTTTAGATTTGGCCAAATGAGATCTGATCACTCAACGTCTAAAAGTACAGAAATTTACTCATCTCATTTGTGTATGTGTGAAGAGGTCAAGAAGAAAATCTCCTGAACCTTTGGTTTCTAACCATTCTATGAGTCTTCTGGTCATATAGCTGGATATCTTCAGGAAGACTGTTGGAAAACACCCAAAAACTATCAAATGCTTCAGGCTTTATGCATTAATATAGGTTAGCAGCCAAGCTGAAATTGGCATTTAAGCACCAGCCCATAGACTCTTAATTAAAGTAAGTGAATTCAAACAAAGGATTTGCACAGTGTGAAAGTTTAGTGAGGATCAATGCCTCGGCTAGAGTCAGGACTAAACCTTCAATAAAGACATATCTAATGAGTTGTTGTCCTCCAGATCTAAATTAATCCCATGAGAAATACACATGAATAATAGGCTCTGATGATCTCTGAAGCAGCTCCAGTTTATCACAGGGAACCTTAGCACAAGTGTAATTATTATGGTTCCTTCTGCCTGAATTTCTTTCCTTCCCTCATCCTTGTCCCTGGATAACCATGTAAAGCAAAGGCAGAATGATACCAACACTTTTAGGGTACTGTGAAGAAAACCACTCAAAATGAGTTGCTACTTCATGGGCAGCAAGCAAAGTTGTAAGGAAAGCAGGGAGCAGTTCCACATAGCAAATACAATACTAGGAGTATAATGAACACTGCAGATTTTATAATCTGGCCATTTTTTCATCTAAAACAGTGAAAATCATCAAAAACAGTGTGGGGTGTAGAAGATATTTATGGAGGGTAGAAGATATTTAATGCCTTAATATAACTGTACTATTAAACCACTGAAAACCTAGAATTGTACCTTTATAATTTTTGTTCTTTTGCTTAGCTACAAACTAAGTTAGCAGTGAAGCCTATTAGTCTTTGAAGAATATAGGGTAACATACAAAATAAATTGCAAGGTGAGGGTGGTAAGCAGAAATGCAAGGGCAGAGCTACATCTAAATTGCATAAACTTGCAGCATGTCTCAGTTCCCAAATCAGGATGGGAAATCCAGCCATGACTAGACTACTATACCAGTGTGTAGACATAGGCACGTACAGACATTTCACTTTTCTGATCCAGCATCGAATGTTGTTTCACAGAACAGAAATAGATGAAATGTGCTTGGTAAAGCAACCAAGGCAGCAGGAGTCTAAGCACAGCCTTAATGGACATAGTAGTCAATATTTAAAGCATTACAGCATAACCAACCTGATACAGATGGCCCTTGAAGATGGTCATGGAAGAAATTCCCAATTTCCATAGGTGAAACAGGGAGTTGCTGAAATCTCCCCCACTTCCCTCCCAGTACAAACATACCAGGTGAAAGACAAGGCTAAGATCATTGTTCATCTCAGCAGTTTACCTCCTCAAGGTCTTCAGCAGGTATAAGTTTAGATGGACATAAATCAGGAAAAGCGCTGCCTGGCCACCTCCATGTTCTTGAATTTTGCAATATTGTATTTTATTACATCCATTGTCTTTGCTTTAATAGAAAATCCCCAAATAGAATACTTCTATTCACAATGCAATTCAGTAGTAGAAGGGTTGTTTGGTTTTGTGTTTTTTTCTTAACTAATAAATGGCAATGATATGAGAGATTTGGAAATGTATTTACCATGAACATACTTCTGCCATCTCCTTGACTCATGACATACAAACAACAATTTGCACTGACTTGGGAGTCAGACATCATTGCATGTTAGTTGGCCCTCTGCAGCTCTCCACGTGCATGTTTTTAGCCTGCAGTTCACCTCTCTCGGCCCCCTTTCACTTAAAAAAAATGAGGATATTTGAATATTTAATCTGAGTATTTGATGTCTTCTGAATGTCAGAATTTGGAAAGAGGTAAAGAACACAAACACATTGACTCACCATAAGACTGTTTTGAGTAATCACAAACCCAGCATGTTTTTTGGTATGTGACTATTTACCTGTGTTTTGAGACTTTATTAACTGAAGACTGTAAAGCGATCCCGGGATGGAAGGTACTTTACACCACACTAAGCTAAAACATAAATAAGACTAAAGTACAGGTATATGCCATATCTGGAGAATGGTCTCCAAAGAGGGAAAATCAGGGGATTGATTTTTATGCTTATGAAAGTCAGTGGGGAGTTCTGCTCTAAAATCAGTGGCATGTGCAACAGGCTCATGTGGATGGATGGGGAAGTTAGTGTGCAGATAGATGTGGATTTATAGCCCACAAGGTATTCTGCAATAACTTGCCATGAGGGTTTTCTTAGCCTACACTGAGAATGCCTTTGAGTGCAGTAGTCTAATAAACTATTTTGCACTTGTTCTCTATTAGATAGGTTTCTTACACCAGCTGACACACCAATTTCTGCACATTACCTTTTCTGTAATGAGAACTGCTGTAACAATGTCTGGATAAGTTACACTAGGTCTCTTTATATGCACCAAATATGTAGTCAGGCTGGCAGTACAAGCATATGAAATCCAATTCCCCTCTGCCATAAACTTGAATGCTTCCCTGGAAGTCAAGGCAGGTCCAGAGATTCAGATCTGCAGCAAATTTGCCCTGGTTACCATGATATGGTCACTGTAGCGCTGCACAGCCTCTGTGCATCCTGCAGTTTTCTAGGGAAGAGGTCTATACAGTGTGCAAATTTAGGAAACCACAGCAGTAGCTTTATACACATTGAATGCCATGAGCAGCACAAGTCCTCGGCATAGGAAGGTCCCAGCTGCCCCGGGAGGAAAAATAAAGCAGCCACAAGACATAATCCTTTGCCCTAAGGTAAATCTGCCCCAGGAAATTTCACACTGGTTCTCTTCTAGGAGGAGTTTTCCTACGGGTAAAGGAGTCTGTGCAAAGTTATGGAAAGTCAGATGCTGCCAGACGTTTGCCTAGAGGGGTCTGCAGGGCAACCCCAGTCACGCAAGTTTAATCAGGCTGAGTTCTCCATGGTGAGAACTCCACTGGATCAGGGTGCAGTACTCCAAAGTATTGTGCCATCCTCTGGCAGGTCAGTGTACAAAATATCACTTAGTGGAGTTCAAGTCCAAGAGAAAAAGAGATCTCTCTCATGCTCATTCTTGAAAATAACGCTTCATTAAAAAAAAAAAAAAAAAAGTTTGGCAGCCAAAAGTGCCAGGCTTAGTGGAGACACACTGTCTGTACAGCAGCTTCTCCTGGTAACAGATCTTAAAAGCTTCAACAGTGATCTGTTATTCTTACAAGACACAACAAAGCTCCCAACAGGCAGAAAACAGCAGAATTAATGGATTGGAAAGTGAGAGTCTAATGTATGAGCTTTCAAAAGTCTCCCAAGACTAGCAGCCTTATTGTGCATATCCCGTAAGTTACTGCTATTGGGTTTTGGGTGTACGTGATACCATCAGTGGAAAAAAAAGCACGAAGGTCAACATAGCTGCAAACTATCTCAGAGCATCTTGGTAATATTTCTATGGAAATCCTTTAACTCTGAGAGAAATAACTATTATTTACACAACAAAGGTCTTAAAAAACACCCAAGTAAGCAAAAGTCAGCTCAGTTCAACTACTTTACAGTTAAATCATTTCATATTGAATTTAAGTTTCATGGATCATTAGAGAGCCAGAGGCAGAATTCCAAGAGCTGCTTTGGCCTAATGAGTCCTCAGCAAATTGTTTTTTTAAGGATCCCATGCCCTCTTTCTGGGTTGTGAAAAAACCCTGTTGTATGTAATTTCTCTTTATCTTTTCTTTTTTTAAAAAAACATAACCTTTTTAATTGAACGTAATTTAGATCTGGTGCAATAGGCTGTTGGTAGTGTGCACTTCCTCTACCATTTTTTTACTATGAATATAAATGTTGCAATACCATAGAAAAGGTACTGACACCTGTACTTACTTTCTTATGGTCAAATGCACTTTTCCTTTTATGTAGTGAAAACCTACTGAAGTCAACAGCTTTTAACTCCTTGATTTCACAGGCCTATGCTGCTTTGCATCCTCTAAGAACCTATGGTTATGAATCAGTGCAACCGTTACTCCTAATGCCCTAATTGATTTTGGAAAACAAGAAGGGAGTTTGATCTATCAAAACCTTATAGATGATACAAATTTGCCCCCAAAGGAATATATTTATTAATAAATAGCCCTATCACTTTAACAGGCAAATGGAGAGTGAGTTGCAAGTTAATACTTTCCACATCAGAGAAGAAACATTTGACATCAAGTTCATCAAAATCCCTTCTATCATCATGGCCAGGGCATGCCAGTATCTGCAGCCAACAGCACAGAAGGGACTGATAGGACTGGCAGCACATCCAGCTACCCGTGACTGCCTAGCTCAGATGCCTGGACACTTCTTTACAGCTGGGTACACTGTGGGGTGGTGTGTGGTGGACAGCCAGGATGAGCTCTGAGTTCATACTTTGGGTTTACAGTCAGATATCTTAATTTCTCTGCTGTTGTGTCTAATACATCCCTGAACAGCCTGTCCCTGCATCAGACAGTCACCCTGAGAAAAAAAAAGGATGCCAATCTAGGCAGAGAGCTCCTTCATCAAAGGAAAATTGCCTCACTAGGAAGTTACCATTAGCGGTTGACTCAGACTTATAATTGGAGGTCTTACTTTCTAATGTCCACACTCAAAACAAAAAAATTGTCTTTTGCTTGAGTGCAGTGAAATTTTTAGCACCAACTTGCTAAATGGATGGGATGAAGTTTGCGTGTTTCAGAAAATTGAACAAGCAGCACAGCAGGAGACACAGCAACTTGTGTTACAGTTCATCTACTGTTAATCCAGCCATTTGGTCTGAAAAGCCAATCAATCTTTGTAGCTCTGATTGTCGTGCAGCTAGAATTGGCAAAAAATGTTCTCATAAACTAGCCAAACAACGAGGATTTGAGAGAGGCAGAAACTATTTGCCTGCAGAGTCAAATTTGGTGATCACTTCCAGCCAGGGAAATAGGAGAGAGTGCCACTTCCGAAATAAGCATTAATTTGCTCTGTTCTGAAAGGCTGGTGGCATGCATGGATGGAGTTGACCAGTCTCGCGCTCAGCGTAGTCCCTACAGTACATCATCAGCCCATCATGGAGACCCACGTGAGCTGCCTCTCATGAAGTCTTTTTGTGGCACCTGCTTCCATGAGAGGTGAGGGAGGTTTGCCCACATCAGCCAGCTGTGCTTCATGGTCTCTGCTCAGTTCTCCACATGTTGAACTCCTGCCCTGCGTCTCTGAGGGTGGCTCTAGCCACATGGCCAGCACCTGCTTACTCTTGGAGGCCCTCCTTCTCCCAGTGTTTCACAATGCTTTGGTCTCCTCCTTCCCTACTCCAAAACCCTGTCCTTTGCTCCAGGCTGTTCACACCCAACCACACGGCAGAAAGTTTCAGAAAGGAAAAGCAGGCACAAATATCAAACAAGTCTTTTTCTATTTCTACCACACAGAACATACCAAAACACATAGCAAAACAGGATTCAGGCCATCCTCCACTTCCTTCAGCCCCCTTCCTCCAACATAGCCATTAATCCAGTCTCAAAGCAGTGACAAGTTGCTAGAGATGGTAAAGATGAACTTCAATGGAGAGAGCAAAGCAGCACTCATTAGGATGGACATCAGAGGACATCCTGAAGGCCTGCCGCTGCTCATAAAGAGTAAGGAGAGAAGATGGATGACATTTTAGGACTTTGAGGCCTCGTGACTCAGGGTGAGGTGTGGGAGCAGCCTGCAGACTGTGCCTATGGAGCACAGCAATGATAAGAGCATGGGGCAAGCAAGGGGCAAGTAGAGTCCACCCAGTGGCATAATACTGTCTAGGGCTTTCCCCTGGCTGGAATTTAACCTCAAAAACAGAAGGTTGGGCCCCTCAAGGGGCCATCAGCAAACATCTCTACAGTGCCATAGTGTTGGCAGCCACAAGGACACAAGAGACGGGCAGAGGGCAGGAAGCAGCAGTCTGGATCACCAGGCACTGGGTTGCCTGCTCTGCCTTGTTTGACGGAAAAACGCAGCTGTGCTGTTGTGCATCCAGGATTACCAAGCATCCGACCACAGCTTGAGGGAAGCAGTCCAGCGAGGCTTCATACGAATAGCAGTGCTCAAACTCAGTCCTCACTCCGCTACAACCTTCCACTGAGGAGTGTGGAAGAGTTTGAGCAAGAACTAAGGTAAGGACCTTACGATTTGTCATGTTAAATTTAAGCCTTTTGAAGCAGTTCACAGCTGTCAGTGCCAACTGTATTACTTCAGATTTTAGCTTCCTGAGGAATTGGACAAAACCCCTAAGAACTCTTTGTGAAAATGTTCAGCCCAGGAGTCGCAATTCTTTTGCATTTTGCACTATGGAAAGCTTGCTGAAACTGCTTAACTACAGAAGGCTGATTGCCACATATCTTGAATTTCAGACAAATCATAGTATGTTAAAATTGGGACTCAGTGTGATGATGACTTTGCCCACTTAGTTCACTATAGGCTTCAAGTACTGTAGTTATTCTCTCAATGTTAAAAGAAAAGTAGCTTTCTCCCCCGCTATTTCCCAGAAAGCAGGGGAATGAAATCTAACCAGCTTGAAACCATTCAGACTAAAATGCAAAATGATGATTTTGGCAGGGAGTGGGTATGTACAGTGGATAAAGCACAGGAAATTAAGAGCCAAGTGCAGAAATATACATTAACTGAAAGCCACAGTAAAGTACCTCGCCATGTAGCATGTTTAGAAAAATTATATGCAGTTTAAAATTAAAGACAACATTCTTTTTTTTATTTCATACATATATATGTGTGTGTGCATGAATTATGTGTGTGTGTGAATTACCAGCAGTAATGAAAGGGGTAGACAAATTACTTTTGTCAGATGAATGAGGAAAAAAGAAAAAAGCATTTTAAATACAGTCAGAACATATAATTAATCAGAATTTCTCCAATTAATAATTATTGTTATTGTAGTTATTATTGATAAATTTTAGCACTAGACTTCAATGGCTGAGCTACTAAGAATTCAGATTAAGTGAAATACATCTAATTTGCTTGCATGTAGCTATAGCTTTTTTTATTAACCAATAATTCTTCTCTAATACTGATGGTTAACATCGCACTCTTGCTCCACATAATATACATAGTTACTGTTCTACTTAGAAATACTGAAGGACCATGAATCTGTTCTTGCCTCTGCCCCAGGCTTTCTGTTGACTTCAATGAAGTGAAGTTAATTCTCTCTACCTCCCTATCCTTGTCTGTGATAGAGGGTAACAATGCCTCCTGAATTCATAGGCAAGGAACAGAACAACCCTTATTGCTGGCTGTGGTGAAAGAAAGGGGAACGCATTGCTGGGAAACCTAGCAAGAAAGCAGCTTTGATGGATTGGATTAAAGGAACAGACAACATGATGAAACTGAAGTGGGGCAATGAGATCAAATCTAGGGAGGATGGATATTATTTGAGTTTTTTTCTGGGATGTTTCAGTCTTGGGAAACACTTGCTCAGTGAAAGGGTAACTAGCTCTGCTAAAGGAGACTAAGAGGTAGGAGTAGGGGTAGGAGGTGGGAGATGTGTCCATTACTGCCTGCCCATTAGATAGCGCTATGACAGAAGATCTATCCTGGTCAGAGGATATTCATCTTCCTACCAGACTGCAGAAATTCCTTGCCCTGTTGTGAGAGTGAAGCATGAACAGAGCCTTCAGCAGAGATCCTCTTCAATTTGCAATATATCTTTACCACAGGGCAAAGGGCAGAGTTAAGGGAAGAGTTACGTATTTTTATCGCCTTTGCCCATTTCCTTTTTATATGCTACTGGCCTACCGTAGTTTGGGCTCACAGTCACTGCACTGTAGCAGTAACAGTTGGTGGGTAACTCAGCCCAGTAACAATTCATGCAATCGACATGGTCCACACCAGGGTGTGTATGAGCTTTCTTGCTTGAGTGTGGTCCAAGGGTTGGTCTAATTCGACTGTGGCCTTCACATAGCTGTAAGGATAACAGATCAACCTGGGCCTGAGAATGAGCTGAGAACTGGGCTTTCTCGAGGATATAGACAGGCTCCCCAAGTTTCACCTGTGCTCTAGCCACTAACACAAGCATAAAGCTTTACAGAGGTGTGGGCACCGTATTTGTTAGCAACATTAAACACAGGAGTTACTCCCACTGCCAGTACTTTATCCCAGGAAAGGCTTCAGACTGTCAAAGGTTTACTTTAAGGGTGAATTTTTTCTATGTAAATAACAAATGGAAAAAATGATCCTTGTTAAAATCCACCTCCCCTGCTGAATAATCAATATGTAAGATAAGTTGAAAAGGTATTTTCAGATGGCCAGTTATTCTTGGTGTTGTGATTCTGCATGAAGTGTATATTATCTTGGCCAGAGACAGCATTTTCCTATATGCTATAGTTAAATCAACTCTGAAGTGTGAAATGAGAGAAGACAAAATCTATCACATTTCCCTGAAACTTTACTGAAGCTGTTTCTATCCTCAGAGAGCAAAATAATCTTTCTTTTGAAAGGAAGCATTTCTAAGTCAAAACCACCTCTGTTTCTAATTACTTCTGTTTTATCACGTTCTTAAGCTGCAGACGAGGAAGCAAAGTGGTACCCAGCAAATTACATTCCTTCATTATCCACATGCAAAACTATATTATTTCATAGCTATGCCTAGATATTCATGTGCATTTGGTTTCTACACTCACATAAGTGCAATGAACAAGACATGTTCATTTTACCTTTATGCCAACATCCTGCTACAAGATGTAAAAGAATCCTGCTTTCTGTCCACAGTGGTTTGTTTTCAGAATTGATTTCTTCTTGGTTTGGCTATAGAGAACATAAACCTTCCTCTAAACTGAAAGTCAGTTAAGTAGACTTTGACCTATTTGTGCTTAAAGTTCTGTTTTCATTGCTATCCACCTGCCTGAGTCAAACATAAGTTCACACAGTGTAATTATTTCAAATAGCCTGATGTTAGAATTCATGATACTGAGAAGACAACAAATTCCCAACACCCTTGTCAGTCTGTCTGTCACCAAAACAGATTTTTGTCTGCTGTAAATGAAGTCAAGCAAGCAAAAAACCAGTTGCTTCCTGCAGACAGAGCCTACAGCTATTACAGACAATTCAATTTAGTATCTCCATTAATGTCTCATCTAACTAGTTCTTGATTGTGTGCAGCAATGGTGTCTTGACCATATCCCTTGGAAGTAAGTCCAGCTACCCAATTCTTTCTTCTAAGAACATTATTCTTATTCTCTGTTGCAAGCTCTGATCTAATTTCTTCCACTTGATCTAATTTCCTTCTGCATGTAGGATGATCATTTAGAGAAAACACATATTTTCAAGTATAAATAGGAGATGAAATACTACAACAACTGACCTTAATGTATGCAATTCTTTTTAGTGTATATTATTACTTATTTTGGTTTCAACCCTTTTACTACAACGGCTTCTTGAACAATAAAGTGTAAGTTCAGGAGCTAACAGTTTATTGTTGGGAGCTAACAAATGTACTTTGAACTGTATTCTTCTGGATGGAGAATTGTTTTAACTGGTAAAACAAGATACAAAGTTGAAATTATGCTAAAAGCTGTAGAATTCCATAATGACTTCTGAACTACCTTTTAGAAAATGTAATGAAATTATAAATGCTTTTGAAAAGATGTGTGAAATTTTGGTTGTCCAATTCCCATACCAATTTCATAACCTTTTCTTTGGTTTCTACTGTTAAGTGCTGTATGGCAGGAAGATAAATAGCTGCAAGAGAGAGCAAATCTCTAACTTACATCACCCGTTCTTCATATGCTGCTAAAATGTGCTTTTTCTTCAACAGTGGAAAGCTAACAGCCTATTTATCTTTGAAACCAATCCTATTATTTATACAGTATTTATCAGGTCTTCACTTTATCTTGAAATACAGAGTTGTTGAGCTCTTTGCAATGCTTGGAGTATTCAAGGGAAAAATGATTACAAAGGCAACTTCACTGCATAACAAAATTCAAGCTAATAAACCAACCTCTCTGATCCTTTTTTTTTTCTTCTTTTCAAACTTGTTTCAGCCTAGAACTCATTTTCCTAGAAAAAAAAAATTTAATAAGCATCCAGCGCATCATATTGTTTAATTCCAGTTTTGTTTGATTGCTTTAGATAACAAGAGGGAAGCAACAGGGTAACTTTTCTGTTTCTCCCTCCTGAAGAGAAAGCAATTGAATCTGCTACTTCTGCTCAAAGCCCTGTGTCTATCAATCATGAGCTCCTATTCCTCACTGCCCAGCTGTGCAATGACTGCCCACTTAGTGGAGGCCTAACAGCTTCTGAAACAGCCTGAAACAAGAAGAAAACACAATTAGTACCAGGCTATGCTTTTATCTCTATTCCTACCTGATAACGAATTAGGTAAGAGCCTTACCCTAATAATTAATATCTTCCAAACCATGAGAAATATGATGCATGAGTCTGAGCAGGCCATATGATTTACGTTATGCAGGTAGACACTCATCTTCTGTGGTGGGGTATCGTTTTTCACCCATCCCACCTACAAACATTTATATACATCATGGCCGCTCTCTACACCCATACAGCCCAACCCTACTCCCTGAGCACAGGTAATGAGTCAAGTCTCCAACTGCGACAAATCCTGTGGTGGGAGAAAAACCACAGTGCCAGACCACAAATGGAAGTGATACACTGGTAGAAGAGGGTAATACAAGAGGGAAAGAAACTTGCATTACAGTGCATAAAAGTAAATCAAACAGACCAGTCTAGTAAATTTATGCCAGATGATGGTCTCCTTCAAAAGAGATGAGATCTACATCAAAGGTTGCAATTACCCAAGCCAATCATGTTGCCTCTTCTCATGTTCTTGTAGTAATATTAGCTGACCTGGAGCTTTCAAGGCACATCCCAGTTCATCTTATTTTGGGGAGGAAAAAAAAAGAAAAAAAAGAAAAAAAAGAAGTCGGGAAGAGTGATAATGAACTTCAGTCTAGATTTTCACAAGTCTCTCATCCCACAGTAAAAGAATTTAGGACAGTGTAAGAGAGAAGTAAGGGCCCAAATCACCTTCGCTATAGTAATCCATATATGTTAATCAGAAGAATGAAACGAAGGCAAACATAGCTTCCATAGCTATCATCTAAACCTCACTACTGTGCTATTGTCCTGGTTTCAGCCAGGGTAGAGTTAATTTTCTTCATAGAAGCTAGCGTGAGGCTATGTTTTGGATTTGGGATGAGAAAATGTTGATAAGGTGCTGATGTTTTGAGTTGTTGCTAAGTAGTCAAGGACAGTCCAGCTTCTCATGCTGGCCTGCAGCAAGCAGGCTGGGGGTGCACGGGAAGCTGGGAGGGGACACAGCTGGGACAGCTGACCCAGGCTGGCCAAAGAGATATTCCCTACCATATAACGTCATGCTCAGTATATAAAGCTGGGACGAAGAAGAAGGAAGGGGTGGAGGGACGTTCGGAGTTATGGCGTCTGTCTTCCCAAGAAACCATTACGCGTGACGCAGCCCTGCTTCCCTGGAGATGACTGAACACCTGCCTGCCCATGGGGAGTAGTGAACAAATTCCTTGTTTTGCTTTGCTTGCATGCGCAGCTTTTGCTTTACTTACTAAACTGTCTTCATCTCAAACCATGAGTTTCCTCACTTTTACCACCGGGGGGGAGTGAGCGAGCGGCTGCGTGGGGCTTATTTGCTGGCTGGGGCTAAACCACAACAGCTATAATATAACCTGGAGCAATTTGTTTATTTCAGGGCTACAGCCAGGGCTGAAACTGGGAAACTAATCAAGGACTTCTAAATCTAACTGCCTATCTCTACAGATACAGCAGTATCTATAAATAAGATAGTACATAATCTAATCTAATCTTTTTTCCCAAAGAAATTATTTACAGCATTTAGCAAGTAAAATATGACTCAAAAGGGGATAGGAGATGTAACCTACACCAAGGGCCTCACCACATACATTTCAGCATTGATTGACTTTGGAAGAGTGAGGCTAATTTACACCAGCTGTGGATATAACCCTCCAAGTCTTTACCACTAATTGTCAAAAGTCCTGCAATAACCTCTTCCTAACAAGCAAAAAAGTGGAAGTTCTAGCAAGCTATTTTCTATGCCTATGTTAGAGGAAAGCGTTGGCAGAATCAGCTTGTTTCTGTAGACCCATACTTTGGAACAAAATGGTCAGAGTAGTAGTTAAGTTCTCACTTTTTTCCATTGCCAAAAGCAAATGCATCATAGCATACTTGAGTTTCCTGAGAATGACTAGATTTGTCTTTTTTATTGTGCAGCTGAGATATGGCATGATGTATTCTACTGCAGAAGCAAGTGAGGTACTGGCATTTTTTTCTTTATTCTCCTCCAAACAGCTGATCTATGGTACAAACATCCATGTCACAGGAATGAAAAGAACACGTGCTATTGCTTTGCCATCTGAATGTATCGTGCCTGCACAGGTTAAAGGAGCCAAGAGGAAAAAGACAAGTAGAGAACTGTTTTAGGTAATGAAAGATCCTGATAAATATATGAATCAAAAATATCTTTTGAATGTATCCCACCTCGTTCTCTAAGATAATTTCATAACTTTCTCTTCTGAAGTGCTGAAAGGCTCTGCCACATGGAAAGATACTATTAAAGAGAGCAAAACAGTAAGGCCTGTTTTCCTGCAGTAATAAAAACAAGTTTCACCTTTTCTGACTACTTTGGGTACTTCAGCATGTGTTATTTTGGGGGATTCTTTGCAACATTATCATTGTGTCAAACAGAAAATTGAGGGGCTGTCATTTTCATCACAAACACATCATTTTACTGGAGGAAAATAGAAAACCTGTATGTAACACTGTGCAACAGCTTTCTTGTCTATTAGCATCTAACCTGACAAGCCTTTAGTGGCTTGCAAAACTTTAAAGATGACAGTTCAGGAAAAGGATCCCTGCCACGTACAGTATAATGGGGGAAAATCTGTGAGAACATTCAGTTTTACAAGCCAGGGATATCTACTAAGGCTGGCTCTGAAGCTAAGCAAGTATCTTCCTATGTTTTAATTTTATTACCCTCTTTTTGGTAATTCCTCTATTTCAACCTGAACAGGTAGAGCAGGAGAGGTGACAGGAAGCTTGAACAACAGGATAGTACTCTCAAGCTGTCGTCAAATGTCCTTCAACATACCTTACTGCTTTTCAGTATAGAGTGCTACACTGGGAAGAAAAAACTGCTTTTGACTTCTCTTTGTCAGGTGAGTTTCATCCTCTCTTTTAAGTGGAGAGCCTGGACAGACTGATTTATCCGTCTCCACACTGAATTATTATCTTCCATTTTTCCTGGACCTGAATAAGATTTGGATTTTAATATGGCATAGGCAGCTAGTGGCTTGTGAAGGGTTAAATCCTCTCCAAACACTTAGGTAATATGTGACTAGATAAACACCTCATGTTAGTTGAAGTGAAACATTATTCTGCAACTTCTCAGTGTCATGGGCGATTTTTTACACTGTCAATCCAAGCTGGGCTTTAATATGATAAAGAGCTCTGAAACTGCACTCCTATCACCAGTTGAACACACCACCAAAATCATTTTGATCCACTTCTGCTATCTCATAAACAGCTGGCATTTGGTATGGCTGAGTGGATGGAGACATTTCTGAACTGACTTTAATGACCTCGTAGTACATTTGCAATAGATGAAGCTTAGCAGTTAATCATGATTGAAGCTGGCACCTGAAACAAAACTCTCACCTCGATTTTGTGTTACAGTTGCAACAATATCTTCTAGAGATATAATTTGGAAGCATTTCTGCTCTAATCTCAAAGGAATAGTGGCAGTATAAAATAATTGCTTCAGAATAAATCGATTTATAAATAGTTTGTGCTGTATTTGGGTAGTTCAGGCTCACTGTTCCTATTTGCTTTTTCCAGACAAGTTCAACTTCAAGGTTTCCAGGCGGCTTTTCTCCCAATATATTCCATGAATTTTAATTGGATCAGAGAGATGAAATTTTACTAATTGCCTTTTATTTTTTTTTTAAAAGAGGGTCATTTTGTTGCTCAAATTCTTTCAAAGCCATAGGCTGATTGATACATTTGGCCTATTTCAGCAGCAAAGTTCACTGTTCCCACTGGTGCTGTTATCCCACCAGTTCAAGCTCCCAGTTCAGGATTGTTTACTGAGTCTCCTGGACAGCCTTTGGGCTGCACCAGATAATTCTTAGCAGCTGAGGCCATTGTATGGCACCCACTGCAAAGGACAGGGTATACAGAGGGCTGGTGATACCCTGTGCCACTTGTTCTGTCTTTTGACTTGAAAGACAGTGACTCTCCTGGGTCATTCAGGATTTCTAAATGCATTTATTTTTGCAAACAGATTTAAGAATATTTGTTCATATGGTATTATTTTTAATAACATCTATGCCAAATTCAAAGCATAGCCATGACAATACATGATACATATCTTCAGAGACCAGGACTCACAGCTGCTTTATCTGATATTAAACCTGTCATATTAGCTGGTGTTTCATAACATTGCCCATGTGCAGTTGTCCATCTTCAACTTTAGAGGCAATAGTCTATCCTTGCTGCTATGATAACCTCTAGTAATATAAACTCTACATTGTACAACCTGACAAACACTTCCTAAATGTTCATATTATCTTCTGAATATTGCACGCATAGAATCACTTCCTCTTCGTTGGAGAGGTCTATGTCATTTACCATCATCATTTACCACTTTCCAGAAATTTGTTCAGAAATACTCTTTGCAATTTTAAGACTTGTGATTACCATTATCTCATTTTCCATAACTAGACTTGTGAATTTGTTTTGGTTTCTTTCCAGCCATTTTGAAATAGCAGGATCATATTCTGCCTGCAAAGAAAACTCTTCACTTAAGCATATTTTCAACTTATTCAGTATAATGGACTCATATTGCATGTTTTCGGGAAAATAAGGTATGTTATTTTCATTGTAATCTTAGAGTCTCTTTTTTTTTTTTCTGAAAACGCAGTATACCCTCAAAATAGTTTGTGACATTTTGAAAAATATCAACTATTTCATGATGGCATTAAAAAATGTTCCTCTCTTTAAAACAGGGAAAAAAGAACCAAAAAAATTAGTTGAGGGATGGAAAAACCTTCAGAGCAAAACAAAAGCTTAAAACATCAGTTTAGTTATTTAAGCAAAGGAAAGAAGGTAACTTGATAAAACTGTACTTTCATTGTCAGAAAATAATGGATACCTAAAAGGCTTTTATGTTAACAGAGGAAAACATATGAGAAACTCATAGGTGGAAAAGGAAAAGAGAGGAATTCACATGGGAGACGGTTGCATTTTTAAATAGTAAGACCAAATAACTTTCATAAGGACAAAGGCATTTACCTCCTAATATCACCACATCAGGCCTGTGTGCCTTGCTGGTTTGTTTGTTTTACCTATGGTATCTACTAATTATGCTTCAATCACATCTTATTGAGCTCAGCACAGATGCCCCCAAATCAAAGCTAACGGTCTGTGATAGATCCACCCAAATGACCACAATTTCTCTTTTTTGTTTAAATTCTATGAATGGATGACAATTTGACTTGAATGCTTTTCTTTTATGGAATTGAGACTACGCAAAAGCATCATAAATGTAGTCAAGTACCTAAAGCTGGAACAAGCTGTAGAAACAAAGTCTGGCATCAGTAGACTCAGACAAATGGAGTAAGATAAGCAGGAAGAATGGCTTCATCCTCCAGAACTACAAACGGCGAAAGTTTTAACTGGCATTGATGAGACAGTGGAATTAGTAAGTGTCTGGCAGCCTTTGGATCTTGTGGCAGATGATGGCAGAATCTGATGGATGCTATACCCAAGAGCATTTGGTGTCAGAACTGTAGTTTCTTCCTTCATAATTGGACCATATTTCTGTGACTTTTTTCTGTTGTGCAAACATGTTCATTTATAAAAAGGAGGTAGAACAAAGGGAAGAAAAGGGCTTGCATGCCCTGCTGCTGGGCAGGCTGAAACAGAGCCCTGGGCACTCCGAGATCTTTGCAGAATCATCAGGAACGTGGCAGAAGGATGAAGCAGAACAACCAGTATCTGAACTGTTGATTACACTGGCGACAATTGCTTTTATATTTCGTTGATATAATGGCTTGCATTTGCCTCTCAGTCAGACATTCACAAAAACAATTACAATTAAGCTTAGAATAGATTGTTTCACCATTAGATGGGAATGGGACTAGAGGCAGAGATTGCTCGAGTCACCGTTTCTGGGAAGTCTCCTATTCCCCATTCCCCTTGTGGAAAACATGTATTTTTATTTGGCATTTAGGCTTGGGGAGGGGCAAAAAAGGAAGTAAAATTCTGGGCACCAGGCTCAGAAAAGCAGCAGGCAGTGAGGCAAAAACTAGATCTTCCTACTGAGAAAGGACCAAACACTTCTGAGCACAAGTAGAAAGGAAAATGACCTTGTGAAAGAAAAAAACAGACTTTCTGGCTGTCAAAATAGTGAAAGAATGGGTTACCACATGCACAAGTTTCCTTTGAAGAAGCTACTTCCAAATCAAAGCAGAAAAAAATCATGAAGCATGTTTCAAAGGAGACGTTCAACACCATCTCAGCTATCAAAAGCTACCAATAGTTTATCTGCAAGGCACCAAAACAAAGGGTCCCTTCCCTCTATAGTGCTAGCTGATGGGAGTAGTTAACAACCTACTTCCATTATCAGTCACTCAATTTGTATAAGTGACAGCAGAGATCTGTGTGGTGGATGAAAAGCTTCTTGACTGACTGATGGCAGCTTGCTGTCTTTATTCGGCTTGCTTTAAAAATATGTATGAAATATACACATATACTTACGTGTGTATATATATACACACACACATATATATATGTGATGAGTAACAAAATCCAGTTAAAGAACATTATCAGCTGACAAATCATGTACTCATAAATAGCATGTTTCAGTACAAAGTTTGCCTGTTCAGAAATATTATTCACTGGTTATTCACCCAGATCGGAAAGATGCACCTTCAAGTCTCTGTCAGAGTTTTCCCTTCTGACCTTGGGTAAAACATCAAAAGAGGCACTCAGGTGCCTAATACAGGCATCTAGTGCCATTTGAGATGCCCTAGTGGATGTAGCATATCTACATAGGGCTGGCACAAATGATGCAGGACTTGAGCGCCATGTTACTGTGGTGTGACTGCTGGAGGCCAGGTAAGAATACCTTAGAGTGCATAAAATGAAATTAGGCACCTGTTTCTATACCCCTCCTCATTTAACTCTGTGCTTCAGCACCACATTGGTAAAGTTCTGACCTCTACCAACAATTTTCTCACCAACAATTCACAATAATAGTATGTGATACCATTCAGCCATGCTAGTGCTTTAGGGCCCTTTAGGCACATTGATCTCTTTGTTCACATGAATTCCTTTACTTTAAGTCCTTTCCTCTTTTTTTTTCTTCAAGTTGACCTGTCTGTCAAATAACTTGTTATATATAAATAACATATATACAGGAAAAGAAGATTTTGAACTGGTGACTGTGAATTGCTTGTAAGCAAATACCATAGCAGAGGTCAGAGGTTTGCTTCAGTGTTTGATGTTGCCTTGTCACATTCAGTCGGGTCTTGTTTAAAAGAAAGGGGGAAAAAAAGGTTTCTTAATTTCAAAAGGCAAACTGATCCCTAAGGCCAGACATTTTATTCATATTCACATTGGCAGGGTACCCATAAAATAATGGGAGGCAGGGACAGAGTTTACATTTAAATTCCTTTTAAAAGAAGATTCAGTTTTCATTATTTATCATGCCATAGATAAAGAATGATTCTTTCTCCAGTGCTATGTCTATGATGCCCCCACCTAATTGTAGCAGTCTCACAGCAGCCCTTCCTCATGAATCACCCTGGAAGAAGATAACATAATACCGGTTGTTCTGCTCTTGAAACACAGCTACAGCCTTCCAGAGAATCCATACCAGCAGTGCTAATAGACTGAGAATAGTCCAGCTAAAAATGGATTTTTTAAAAAAAGAATAAATAAATAGATGGTGATCATTTATTTCACTTGTTGTAACAGCTTGGTGAGAACATCCAGGAAAAAATAAAGCAAGCAGAAAATGCTAAGTGGATAATTAAAGTTCACACTGAAAGAAATGTATCAAATTGCAAATGGTAAACGAGAGAGATCTTGTGGAAAACGTGCATGCAGAAATTTTCATGGAGGGCAGCAAAGTTGTCAGGAGAGCAGTAGCACTTAGCCTTCAATAAATGCCTGGGCACTTCTCAAAACCAGACAACTCATTCTGGTTGTAGATGCGATCCCATGTTTCTGCTACACCTGAAGCCAGCTGGAGGCCAAACTGGTTACTTCTGTAGGTTGTGAGGTTTTGGTGAAACCAATGAATTTACCAGTTATGGAAGATGTAATGTGAGGAGGAAGATTCACTAACAAGGAACTTTGAAAGTTAAATGGTCAGAAATGCATAAACCAGGAGGAAGCCCAGTCAAAACCTGGTTCTCTGTCCAGAGGTAGACTGTAAAATGCCAGTTGGCATTACATGTAGCGTTCTTCTAGAAAACACAGCTTTGGTTATTATGCAGTGGCATGTGTCAGCTATTTCAGAAGGGCTGTATGTCAACAGGGGTGACCCAAGGAGCAGTTTGTCCTTTATAGTCTGTCAAAAGCAGCTCCCTATTCAAGGAGAATCTGTAAATGAGAAAGGAGGATGGAACCATGCCAGGAGGCAGCCAATTGCACAGACAATGCATTTGATTTATGTCAATTTAAGAGAGCAATGTTTGGACTCCAAGTCAAAATTATGTACTATTATGACAAATATTTTTATTGCAAAACAGCACCATCTTCATCATTTTCATACCAGTTCTTCAGTTTGCATCTCTCCCTTTTTTTTCCACAGAAGGCTGTAATTGGCTACTGCTCTCATCCTGATGAAATGCAGCCCTGCTGTATTCAGTGGGTGTTTGCCTGCTTCTTTGAAGACTGGCTTTAGCACAGCTTTTTGCTGGAACCATTGGCTTGCATCTAGTTTTGCTGACTTATTGTAATTACATAGACAGTTCTCACTGGATGGAAGATATTTTCTTAAAGTATGATAAGACTTATCCCCCAGGAGAAGACTCCTGTGAGAACATTCCCATAGTCTGAAAAGAGGTGATCAGATTTTACAAAAAGAAATTATCACTTCTCTCTCCCTACAAGGACAGAAGACATTGGTTTTATGGCTAAAAATGCCCTGGAACTCAAAGCAAGCCACCTCAGCCAGTTATACCCCTAGGCAAGATGTATTAATACCTTTGGCCCTGGTTCAGAAGAGGACTGAAGCAAGTTACGCATTCCAAGAAACTCATGCTTCTCTGAGCTGATCTTGAGTATAGGCTGACATTTGCTTTTCACACAACTGAATGAGAGCAGACCATCTCCAAAGACAAAATCTTGCTTGTGCTGCTGCATACTTCTGAAGTCTGACCATCATGTAAAAGCTGCAAGGAAAGGAGCTTGTAGACGTCATGTTATCCATTTGATTCATGGATGAAACAACAAATACAGGGATAATCTGCAGTGAGGGTTGAATACAGATTTTTTTTTGCCAACTTTGTAAGATATCCCTTGGGTCATCTCTGAAGTTTCTGGATTCCATTATAATTGTCCTCACTGAAATATACTTCTTATTTTCAGGCCTAGCCTAATGAACTATCCAAATCCATCTGAATGTGTTTGCTCTGCTCCTTATTATTCATATTTTGTTCTCATTTATTACCTTCTGCAGTGAAAATCTAGCTTTCAAATTCCTCCTCCAAATCACTCATAAGAATAAGCCCATCATCTTTGCAGCAAATCAAGCATATCTCAGAATTAATGGTCAACATAATTTACTATATGCTGTACTTCATTTCTGTTACCTTTCAGACTTCTCCATTTACCAATGGTTTGTTTTTCTCAACCTGGAAAAGTATAGATGTGCAGCAAACTTGAAGCTGACAGATAGTGAGACAATGCCAAACCTCCTCAAGAATGGAGGAGATCAAAAACCTGAGATCAAAACCTGACTCTGGAGGGTAAACATCTGTATCAAATTTTTGTAGCAAGGGTGTATTTCTCATGCAAGTCAGAGTTTAGATATCACGTATCCATTTCTAAAAATATGCCTGCCAATCTGAATTGTCTTCAATGTGTTATTTTCTCAGGCTTGGAAATATTTGAATGATTGATAATAAGAAAACGTTTGAAACTCCTCAGCCTTTCTCCCTTCCCATTTGAAACTGAATTTAAAAGATGATCTGATTCTAAAGTGCTGGACTAGAAATCTGCAGATGAAAATTCAATATTTTGCTCAGTTACAGCTTCTGTGTGTGACTTCGAGTCAGTCAATCTATGCTTTGCCTCATTTCTCTGTGTGGAAAAGCCTATCTGTAAAACAGGCATAAAGCTTAAAAGGATCAAGTGAAAATGAAGTCGTGACAGAGTTAGCTAAACACTCTGCCTCTGCTCAATGCCTAAAAGACCACTACAATGTCAAAGTCACCAGCTAGCCAGACTGGTTCACATGAACATTCTCAGGGCAAGATTTAACATCAGCCAGATAAGACATCCAGACACCTTAGGAAAGAAATGGGGGCACATCAGGTATTTCCTGATGTGCACATACCTGCAGTACAGGTGTGTCCTGACTCAGTCATCTACCTACATCTGCTCTTGCAACACCCAGACAAGGCTGGAAGAGAGGAGATCCAGGAATCCTTCCTGAAAGGGCTTTGGATTTCAACAAGGACATAATGGCCTGAATTCCCAGCTTCTACCAAGGCACTATGAATGTGCGAACCTGGGTCTGAAGAGTACCCTAAGCTTGAAGCACCTCCAAGGACAAGGCTCTCCATGTCTGTTGAGCAGAATCAAGCAGTTTGGAGAGTTTGAAGCATAAACTTTGCCATCAAATGGCCTCTAGCTGCCTGTCTATCAAAGCCACAATCAGAGAAGACACACAAAATGCTTCCTGTGACAATAAAAAAACCCTCTGCTCCTCATAACATGCCATTCTCCTGCTGCTTTAAATATAATTCCAGTTTGCTTTTTGCTTCAAGGTGTATCCTTCTATTTTAGAGATGTTACATGAAAAAGTTGCAAAGCAAATTGCCAATTAAGACTAAGAGAAGGAAAAAGCAGTCCTTGGTGCCATTTCACAACCTTCACTCTGGTAAAATGCAGCTGTCACTTTTAGTCACTGCCTTTCCCATAAGTCTGTGTTAAATATTAACGCTCAGATACAGTCTACCCGATTTGCGTCAGAAGTGCAAGGACTTGCAGCAAGGAGACCTCAGGAAATGGTAGAAAATGAGCTACAAATAGAGGTCATAGAAAAATTCACAAGAAAAACATGTCTAGGCATCCTCTAGAATAAAACAGAATTATCTTCTTCTTTTTTATTCTTTCATTTGAAGTTAGTTCTGCTTTGCACTGGAGAGGTGGGGGTTGGAACTAGCTGACCTACAAGAAGTCCTTTCCAAACTAAATCATTGTACAATTTTATGATTTGTAACATTGGTATTAACTTTTTAGATTAATATAGCCTGAGTGAGTGAACATAGTCACCTAGTTATTTCACCAACTCAGTATCTACCTAATACTATACTTTGTCAAACATAACAATATACAAGTACAGTTGGTGAAAGTTATTCTGTGTTTCTGCTCGCACTATATGTGATATAGCAGATAACATCACATGAAATCTGTAATGAGATTTGTCTCCATTATTTTTCAGGGCAGTCATCAGATTTGTTGAGCCTTTTCTCTCCTCATATATCTTTTTGTTACTGCAATTTATTACAATTTTATATCATTATTTTGTTTTGTGAGTGTTTCATCAAAGAACCTCTCTGTGTGTTCTCCTTTTCTGTGTATAAAATGCCTGACTGATAGTTATCTATTTGTGCTCATTTTGTTCTTTACTCCTGCTCTAAATCTTTTCTTTGTTTTACTGTATCCCAGTTGTTTGCAAGAAGCTGTGATCAAGTTAATAACAGATCTTAAACCGCAAAGATTCTCTCTGTAACAGAATTAAGTCCCTTGACAGGACATCTTCCAAAAAGAAAGCATGGCTAGGTGCCAAAATATCACTGAAAAAGATGGGGAATTAGATATCTGTCTCTTACCTATGTTTCTAAAAAGTTCCCCTCTGCCCTCAGAGGCTTGGGAGCATTGCAAGATCAAGTCTGATCACACGTGTAGAGTGTGCTACGTAATTATGTTCATAATTTTGCTTTTCAAATCCTAAGTATACAAGTTCTCAACTAAAAAAGTGATAACCAAACTCTTCCTGACCTGAGGGTGCTTTATATTGGTGTTAAAGAGTGTTAAAAGTGAACATGGCCTCTTGAAAAATGTGGCCTTTGCATGTTTGTAGTGAACCTAACAAAACACTGAAGCTTCATCCACACTGGAGCCTCAAAGGACTTCTGCAATCCTGTTTAATAACAACACTGCTATCGAAGATCATTGCAGTCAGTGGGTGGATAAGAGGAGGTAACATGTGCTCCAACAGGCAAGTGTGCCTGTTAGCCTGTGCCTGTTAGCATCCCTGACTGGGAAGGCTGTGGCTTCATGAGGATAATACATGCTCAGTCCATGGTCATTGAGGCTGACATTCAATGTAAAGAGGAATTTGGAAAGCAAATGCCACAGAAACAATGATCACAGCCTTTAACTTGCATCTGCACTTTAATTTCCCTACCAGTGTCCCTTTTGCATGATACTGTGGTCCAGCAATAACAGCATGGCTGAAGGTGAATTAACTCCACTTGGCTCTAATTGAACAGTAAGGGTTGGGAGGGTGAAAGGAGCCTGACAACTAAGATGCCACCACCAAACCATCTGATCCAAACCCCTGTGATCATTAACCTCCACTCCATCCCCCAAAATCATAGAATCATAGAGTGGTTTGGGTTGGAAGGGACCTTAAAGATCACCTAGTTCAACCCCCCTGCCGTGGGCAGGGACATCTTCTGCTAGACCAGGTTGCTCAAAGCCCCACCCAACCTGGCCTTGCACACTTCAAGGGACGGGGCATCGACAACTTCTCTGGGCAATCTGTTCTGGTGCCTCACCACCCTCACAGGGAAGAAAAATCACCACATGCAACAAAGCACTTCAGCCTTCCAGGTCCCCCGGAAGCACTATTAATGTCATAAATATCAGTACACTGTGCCATCAGACTGACAGCAGTTTCCCAGCAGAAAAGGAAACCTAATGTACGTTGACATATGAAGGGGACAGGAGCTGTGGTGCAGCCCTTTGAGGATCGCATGTGCCATTTTCTCCCTTTCAGAACTGTTGAAACAACGGACTATCCTTGCTCAAAATGGACAAGTTTAAGGCAAATGACGTCAGGTCCTCTTATTATTGATAACACTTGACAGGGATGAGCTTTGCTTGGTCTTTTTTTAGCCTTTTTTTCCAAATGGAATTTTTTTTCCTCCAGTTGTTTTTCCCACTCCACACAGCTGGTCTAAATGTGCAAGAGGTACAGTCCCTGCATGAAACACAGGGAACAGAAATATGTAGCTAAGACCTTGCAGAATTTCTGGGTGTTTTTTTTCTTTCTACTTAAGACAACCAGCAAACCTCAGAACACAAAAATTCTGTGTGGGCATCCTCAGATCAGACATGAAATATTCATGCTAATGTAGCAATCTGCTGCTGGGTTTTGGAGGGTTAGTTTATTTAGTTAGTTAGTTATTTGTTGTGATTTTTTTTACTCCAGTTAATTAGGTCTACCAAAGACAAAAGCTAACTTGTTTACCTGTAAAAGCCTTATCCTCTATTCTACAAGCATTTTCATCGTCTCCCTATTACTATTTGTTAGAATTCAAGCCATTCTCCTGAGATGGTGATACCAAGTTAGCCTGACAGGCAGCAAAATGTTTGCAGACACCTAGCCAGTCATGTCCTGGAATAGTTGTCACCAAGGGCAATTTTAGAGGCAAGTGGATGCCTAAAAATAACCTTTTTATATATATTAAAAAATACTTTTTTTTACAGGAGTTGAAATGATCACAGTTGGAAACTATATTATGCCTGAACTATAGCTCAAGTCTGAAGTCGAGCCAAAGTGAAAGCCTGAATGCCAAAGTGTTATTAAATACTAGGATGACATGGAAAAAACTTCATAAAATTTCTCATGGCAAATATTGTACTTCTCATGAGGTCAGATTGCTACTTTCTCTTTCCTTTTCTAAAAATACCAAAAAAGAAAACTATCAGCGATGAAGAACTGAAAATAATTTTTTTCATTAAGCAAATTTGCTGTTGCTGTTATTATTTACCATCAAAACGAAGAAATCATCAGGTGAAGACTCGGGAAACATGATTAATTCCTGTTGGTAGTTCTCTGTCTAGTCCTTAGACAACTTGATTTAGCTTTTAAGACAGTCAGTTGTGATTTCATGGGATCCACCAAAGGCACATACATATACATCCATCATCAGAGGAAGAATCTACCTGCTCAGTTTTGCTTCCTGGGACCTAAACTCTCTGGATGATGTGGTAAAGCACTGAACATCTTTAAATGCTGATTTTACTGTACGGTTCCCCTGTCAAACTAGTTCATCTACCCCTAGCATATCTCATCTACGTAGATCATAAGTGCTTTAGGACGGTGACTGTCATTCAGTGTGTGATCAGAGTCCAAGGCAGCACATCCATGAGGGAGTGGTAGGATCTTTCAACTGATACCACAAGGAAAGTACTAATAGTAGCAGAGCCATGATAACAGCTGCAATGTCTGACAGCTACAGAAGAAAGCCAAGATGGATGAGGATGAAGGCCAGTCTTCTTTTAAGAGTGACTGCTACAGGATCGGAAAACTCTTGGGTAGGGCAGATGTTGGGGTAAAGTTTGTCCAGGTAGCTTTTGTAATGGAGTAAATTAAGAAGGAAAAAGAAATGTGGTTTTGGGAGCTGAGGTTATAAAAACGCAACAAAAATTAGAATTGTGCTTGATGGTATTGTCCTTTTCAAGGAGTCCAGCACAGGTCTCATTTCAACATCTGGACTTTGATGATAGCTCATACAGTCTCCAGGCTGCAGCCCCCGGCTTTGTGCCATGTCTGGCCACGTGCACAGGTTGCTGACAAACTATAACACATTAATGGCTAGAGAAAGAAAGGAAAAAAAAAACAAAAAAACCAGGCAGGAATAAGAAAAAAAGCTAGCCATTTTCACACCATTTTTTTCTCCTACTCTCTAACTGGCACTGGATAAACACAGCAAGTGCTTCCAGACACACCAAATCAGCCGCCAGGTATCTCGGGTCTGGTCACGCTTCTCTCACAATGTGCCCTTACAGAAGCCTTGGCATTTCCTTCTGTCTCAGTTGTTTGGACACAGAGCAATAAGCATCAGGGCTGACCGACTGGAGCTCCCCTTTCCAGTCCCCCACCTGTGAATAGCACACAATGGACCTTTTTTGCTCTCTCACCTAAAGGGAGAGCCAGCCCTGAGTCAGGCAGTGTGTATTACTTCCAGTGATGCATCAATTTGTTTGGTTTGTGTTGGTTTTTTTTAATTGAGTGGAATCTGGGGAGAAGCGACTGAAGACATTTTGTCTGACAGCCTGTTCATAGAGTTGATTTTCACAATGGAAGTAAGTATCACCTGTGGAGGAGCTGATGATCTTTTTGAAGGAAGCACCCTGGAAGTGTCTTCTATATGAACTTCTATAAACAAACAGATTCCAGAAAGAAAGTGTGATCTCAGCAAAGTCCTTCACACTTTTAGGTCCCTTGCAAAGAAATAATAGGAAGAAGCAGTTCCAGGTACAGAAAACCTACCTGGAGTTGGCATAAGGCCTTTGTAGGACTGAAGCCAAAATCCTTGGATATTAACACCCTGCTGATTTAATGTTCAGTCAATTGGTCTAATAAGTGGTGACCTTCAAATGGTTGCTTAGTTTCTCTCCATGGGTGAAGTACGTAATTCCCTGCCTCCCTCACCTCTCTGTAAGATATTTCTCTTGCAATACTGCTTACACTGGAAAATGTGTTTGGGATTGGGACTCTCAGATTCGTTCTGACCTTGCATAACCCTAGCTCCTCCAGAAACAGCTAAGTTCCTAAGGCTGCTTGTAACTTGCAAGGCCACTCTTATTTAAAACCCATCTCTTCTCATTTATAGGAGGAAACACTGTTCTTGCAAATTCAATGAATGTGTGCACCTTTCCTGTATTCCTCAATCTTAGAGTGAACCTAAGAACACAAGCCTGAAAGGAAGGACTAAAGTGATTTAAAAAAGCCTCCTGGGCAGGGAAGAGACACATCTTCTCTTTTGTCACATAACAGCTTACAGTCTTTCACAAATGACTAAGCTCAGATCCTTAAAAGTGCAAAGTGCCTCACTGTGCTACATACAAAATGCCTGCATACTTTAGGGCATCTGGGTTTAAGCCCCTGAAACTGTTCTTCACCCATAAAATGCGATCATAATATCTACCTGCTTCAGCAGAGTGACATGGGACTGTACCAGCTCACCTGTAGCCAGAAGCAGTTCATTACTGCCCTCAGGTGTGAAACCAGCTGATGGCACAAAGCCACCACCACAAAAGACTGCAACTGGAACAATGAGTGCAGTGTTAAATATAGAGACTGACAGGCTGTGGGGACTGTTAGGTGGGATGGGAGAGTAGCAGTGTGGGAGGGCAGGAGAGGTTGAAGCAGTTGGGGAAATTTGTGAGGGCTTCTTCACATTCTCTCAGTACCAGCGTTCTAGGCTAGGATTCAGACCAGGGTCTATAAAAAGAGAAAAGGAGCAAGGAAGAGTAGGGCTTTGTGTGGAGGGAAGGCCTATGCTAAGCATGCTGTTCTGGGGTTTAGATTAAAAGCTAAAATGGTTTTGCTGTCTCTATGCTGATTTTTTTTTTTTTTTTTGCCATGGCAGAAAGTGCCAGGCTGCATTATGCCTTAGCCACAAACAAGTGTCCTAGATACAGGTGGAGCTCTCTGACAGATAGCTTGGGTTTCAAAACTATTTTCCTCCTAGTTTATGTAGGGCAACTATTTTCTGGACATTCACAGACTTAACTCTGCCTGCCTTGATTTTTCATATAGTCATCTCAGAAGGAATTGTTTTCTCTTTTCATTTAAAAAATAAGATGAATGGTTAAGGCTCTCTTAAAGAGCCTCTATGGGACTTTCAAGCGCTCACAGCCAGAGTGGAACATCTTTCACCTTAAAAGCTGCTGTAAGTAACTTTACATTTGCCCCCTTATGCTCCTAGACTGAGCTAGTGGTCACTGCGTAGCTTGGAGTTGATGAAAAACAAAGGAATATTTAAGTTAGTGGGCATGAAACTGTTCTGCCATAAGAAGAATTCTTTGTATTCCTCTGCAGAATAAGGCACTCAGATGTCCCAGCTGCCAGCAATCCCTGAGATAAATTATCTCCCTCCTTTGCCAACCACTGCCACAGCTCCCTTGTCTCACTTATGGTTAATTGAAATGTTATCTGGAAGCCTCAGCTTTACTCTTATCCTTCAGAAAGAAGTGAAATGATATGACAGCAACCAGAATGCTGTCACTTGAGTATGCAGTTTACAACTTCAGCATGGTAGGAACTGAAATTCAGCATGTGACTTTTTTTGAGGGGTGGGGGGAATCTCTTTTGTAACAGTAAAATGTTAATCAGTGCATTCCTCTCTTAAAAAGCAAGCTTGGTATTTTGCCAGCTAATCAGTGGTGTTCACTGGAAACATTCTAGCAAATGCTTTTGTTGTGGCACAGTAGCTGTTCCATCATTTTCATGGAAACCTATCTAAAAAAGCATTTCCATGTTGGGAATGTTTCTTTAGCTTGATAGGGGAATGAGAATGAAAATTTGGGGGCTGGTCCCAGAATAACTAGGAGACTGCAGCCTTTCCCATTCCTACCCCCAAACTGAATACGGTAGAGTTTCTGGCTGATCAAGCTCAGGAACTCAAACCTGAGACTCCCATGTCTAAGAGGAGGGTTTTTTATTCATGGGCACTCTGGTTTTTATTCAAATACTCCCTTCCCTCCCTCTTCTGTCAAAACAGCTGTGAAACACTTTCTTAAAGTTCTTCCTTTAGCATGCCACAGGAGAAACACAAACTGGTATGCTCTCATGTGAAATGTTCTTCCCCAGCAAGACCCTAAAAAAAACAGTATGTCTGCAACTGTGCCATTTCCTATGGCAGTCTGGTCTGGAAGCAAATGAGTGACCTCTCTGCCCATTAAAACCTTAAGAGAATTAGTGGGACTGTGTGGATAGATGGTCTATCTTGTCTGTCTGATTCCAACTTAACATTTATATTGCCTCAGAAGTGTGCTGAGCTATAGGTCAAACTTCCCTTTTGATGAACTAGAAATAAATTACTCGGGCAATGATGTACATGCAAAGATGTAAAAAAATCAGCCCTGGATATCTGTAGAAATTCCATGTTATATTAAGGATCTGAGATATTATTATCCCAAATTTCAAAGTCATTTTAAGTCAGATAACTACATTTTGTCTCACTGGGTCAGCTTACAACCTGGTACCCTTGGGTAAATCTCAGTAATGACTTGTCAGAATTAGATCCTGGACAAAAGTGCGCAAACACCCACTCTCTTCTTGTTTTTCTGAAATCACTGCAGATTATTTCAGATGTTCAATATGCCTTTGACTTCTGATATTAAAAGGAAATGATCTATGAATTTTGCACTACTTCTGTGTGCTGGCTTCAGTTTCAATAATCATAGGGCTGCTGCGGATATAAGCCAGTTTCCACTCCTGTGAGTCTCCAAATCAGGATCCAGTATCTTTTTAAAGCACATTCTGTGGTTCAAATGCATTACAGGCATTAAAGCTCATCAGGCACTTTTGCGCCTCTGGCAAAAAGACGACAATTGCCATATTCCATTCTAATCTTAATGTTTATCTGCTTAGGATTCTTTAAGGGGCAGGAGGGATCTTGGTAATTTGAAAGCCTGAAGGTGTAAAAAACGCTTTGTCCATGACCTTGAATAACTTCCTTCTTTTTTCCAGTTCTAAATTACAGGTACAGTTCTAGAGAGTTATCAATATATAGCTCTTCTCTTGATACACAGCTATAATAACAAACTGGTAAGTAATTTTACTAAGATTTGATAATTTTCATCAGTGGCAAATCTATTGCAAAGCAAGAATACAATAAATATTTGATTTTGGTTGAAGGTATTCACCAACTCTCAGGAGCAAGAAGCAAAAATAAGTACGTAAATCTAGAGGTGTCGAATGTTTTGATAGAAAATGTGCCAGTTACTTTGCAGTGTGCTTTGGCCTGGATAATCTGAGTTATTTTGCTATTAATCCATTCCCTTGTTTTTGGCATTGAGACTGTGATACAACACTCACTAGCAACACCATTCTTCATAGAATCGTTTAGGTTGGAAAAGACCTTTAAGATCATAAAGTCCAACCGTAAACCGAACACTGCCAAGTCCACCAATAAACCATGTCCCTAAGCATCACATCTACAGGTCTTTCAAATACCTCCAGGGATGGTGACTCAACCACTCCCCTGGGCAGCCTGTTCCAATGTTTCACAACCCTTTCGGTGAAGATATTTTTCCTACCATCCAATCTAAACCTCCATTGGCATAACTTGAGGCAGTTTCTTCCCATCCTATCACTTGTCTGGGAAAAAAGACCAGCACCCACCTCACTACAGCCTCCTTTCAGGTAGTTGTAGAGAGACATAAGGTCTCCCCTGAGCCTCCTTTTGTCCAGGCTAAACAACCCCAGTTCCCTCTGCTGCTCCTCATAAAACTTGTGCTCCAGACCCCTCACCAGCTTTGTTGCTTGTCTCTGGACATGCTCCAGCACGTCAGCGACTGTCTTGTCGCTGCATGCAGTGCTCGAGGTGCGGCCTCACCAGTACCGGGTGCAGCGGGACGATCCCTTCCCTAGCACAGGACCCCCGTGGCCTAAGGCCG